>NW_027443068.1:0-61576 GCF_048569485.1 Anomaloglossus baeobatrachus
CAGTGGGGTCCTCTCTCTTTCTCTCTTCTCTCCTGTAGAGCTTTAACGCTTATGGTCAGTAAGGTTCTCCTTCTCTTCTCTTTCCCTGTGTATTTTCGAAGTACAGTACTTTGACTTCCGAGTTTTATTTGTTTTGTGACCGAACTCCTAACTCAATTTGCTGTTATGTAAAATTAAATTTTCCCATTAAAATAAACTTAAATGCTATTAATCTGTTCCAGACCCTACTTATGGGCCCCCACCCTGGTATATATGAGCAACATCCTGGTTCATGGCCCCCATCCTGGTATAGTTGATCCCCCGTCCTGGTACATAGTCCCCCATCCTCGTAAATATGGTCCCCCTTCTTTGTACATGGCCCCCATCCAGGTATATAGGATCCCACGTCCAGGTACATGGCCCCCCATTCTGGTACATATGATCCCCATCCTGGTATATATGATCCCCCATCCAGATACATGGCCCCCCATTCTGGTACATATGATCCCCCATCCTGGTACACAGCCCCCCCATCACACTTAAAAATAATACTATTATACTCACCCTCTATCTGGTTCCCCGCAACGCGGAGTGCTCATCTTGTGCACTTAGTTGATCAGCGTGTGAGAGTGCAGCACTCACATGCTGATTAGCTGACCGCTCTCACACGCTGATCAACTGACTGCATGAGATGAGCACTCTGCATTGCGGGGATCAGAGGGAGGGTGAGTATGAGCTGGTTTTACTTCACATTTCTGCTCACATCAAGAAGCAAAAAAGATACAGAGACAGTTCTGATCTTGAAAACTTTGCAATTTGGTGTACTCTTAACTCAAGGTATTACTGTATAGTAATTAGAAGCTTAAAGTATTGAGATTCGTACAAATTAATTCACTGCTATACAATTTTTTTTTGTAAAATTCGGTAAACCCGGTAAATTCAAATATCAAATGATCCGCTCATCTCTACAAATAACATATGGAAGGAACATGACCTAGATCTATAGTGATGTAAATAAGCCTGCACATTGACAACTGGTGGTACAAAGCCTTTCATCCGTATAAGCCGTATCCCGGCCATACATTCCACAGATGCCACAAAACCAATTAGTGCTATAAAGCGGAGTCACCACAGTCCTCATTATTTCTCGAAAATCCTATAACTTTGTATCTCAGACAGGTTTAGCTCTCCCAAAATTCAATAACAGTGGATCCTCTTGGTCCATCCGAAGAAGACCTCCATGTGCAAGAAGTACAAGAAGTGTCTAAAATTGTCACTGAACGTTACCCAAGTCCCATTATGGGACTATCGAGACTTGGTTGTTCCTCCATCGGCCTCCATTCTAAGAATAGGAGAGGTATTCGGTTTTTAAGGAGGGAGGAGAACCTGAAAAACATATTAGAACGGACCATATTCATGTTCCCATCTGCCATTGTCAACAGAAATGTTTGTAAGGAGAAGCCAAATTCTTTCTCAAACAGTCTGTGTCACATGGTGTTTGGCTCTAAACACGCAGTGTCATAGCGGAATCAGACGCTGTTCAGACTAAGGACACTGACACTCCACACTATGCTTTCTCTGGTGTTTCTGAATTGCACAAGCAGGCTTGGGTGTCGACCAGCTGTTTGCTGATTATTGATTGGACTAGCAAGAGTTAATTTCTGCAAGCCTGCTCGTTACCTTTTTGATCACATGTTATAGGAGACCTTTCACAGGTACTCCCCACCTTTTTAAGATGGAAGAATCTGTCTTCCCATGCCAACTATAGCTTTTCCTAACCTGGTCCGTGTGCTGTTGTGTTCCTGTTGTTGGTGATATACCGTGTGCTATATGGTGTGCTGTGAATATCCTCTCAACATCTGGTTATTTCCTCCCTGCTCTTATTTCCTCCTGATCATGTATTGTCATATATCTCCGTGTGTGTTAGCTGTGTGATCGACTTTTGGTTTTCCTGTTGGTCTATATCTGTTGGTTCACCACTCCTGTCCCGCTCCTCCCCTGGGATGGTGGTGAGGGGGTATTATATCAGGGTTGGCCAGGAACAGGGTAAGGAAGGTGGCCCAGATGTCATCACCATTAGATGTATCTCTGGGAATAGAGAAACTAAGTCCCCCATAGCCTGATGGCCAGTCTGGGAGCCCTGGTCCCCTTCTATCCCCTATCACCCTGTGACAGTGAGAACAACAGGCAACATAAACTAAATGACTGGTCCCTTTTACAGAGTTGCGATAAGCAATATTTATCTGGTTCTGTGATAAATTTATGTTTACAACAACCCCTCAAATCACTTGTATGAATGAAACATTACTAAGCATGTGCAACCAATGCCCCATTAAAAGGGATTTTTAGTCTCGGAAAATCCCTGTCCTCCAAATCCAGTTTTTTTTTTAAAGAAAAAACAAACAGTTTTACTCTCCCTTCCTGGGTACAGCGTGGAGTTTCCGCCATTTCATTTGGTGCCTATAATTGGCTGCAACGCTCATGTCACCTTACCAGAACTGCAGCCAATCAGTGAGCTCAGTGGCTCATACCGTCAACTTTGGTACGGTCACTGACCTCAGATACTCCACCGCTGTTGACATGCACTCCTCACGGCAGAGAATAAAATACATGGAAGGTATCGGTGGAGACTCAGCACTGGACCTGGGGAGGGGGAGTAATGCACAGTATGGTTCTTTTTATCTTTTAACAAACTTCAGCCAGAGGAAACAGGTTTTTCCAAACTGAAAAAAAATCCTTATCTGTCCATAAACATTTCTAAACATAATTATAAACAATTAATGGAGCCGTGGTCGCACATGCTCACTAACGCTTAAGCCACACAGGGGACTTTGAACCACACTTTCTCTGGATCATCAGACCAGACTATCATGTGATGTATGGCTCTGCACATAACTGCTGGCACTGTGGCGTCAGACTCTGTTCACATTTTTTTAGAGAGAAAGGTATACCATAATATACATATATAATATAATATCCTTACACCACTTCTACCCACATGGTTTTGCTCACCCTAATGGTAGTAAGTATAGACTAGGCTCCCTCAAAAATTTTAGTAGGGACGATGCCTTGGTCTGTCTCATGTGAACCTAAATAGATGTACCATAGGGTGATAGTATTATAGCCGGGTTTATGCAGGCAGGTGGTTATTCAGGATCCCGGGACCCCCATCCTGTATATTATGACCTATATTAACAAGGTGCCTGTACTATGCACTATATACTATGGCTTGGTCTGTTTCATGTGATCCTAAATAGATGTGTCATAGTGTGATAGTGTTATTGTAGCCAGATTTATGCAGGCAGGTGGTTTTCCAGGAGCCTGGGACCCCCATTCTGTATATTATGACCTATATTAACAAGGTGCCTGCACTACTACTGCTCATTTTTGGCTCATAGTTCTATGTGATGTATCTGCTAAGTGTATCCTACTGCTAATTGTATCACGTTGTCTGTATTTAGACCCTATAACAGCAGAACAGCATTTACTCACATAAACTTCAGGTGGGGCCTTGTTAAGTTACCATACTGTTTATTGTACCATACTGTCTGTACTCAGACCGCATCTAATAGGAGAAGACTGGTTACTCTAATAATACCTTTTCTATCCGTGTCAGACCAAACTGACTGTATTATTCATTATCAATTGTAACATGTACTTTTCTGCTTAGATATTTATCGTGGATGTAGGAGAGTTCTCCACATTGCATATGTATGCTGTATTTATATTGATTCCTGGCGTGTTGGGTGCATGATGCCATTGGCTTTTTAAGTGTTTTTAATTTTGTTTCTGTGTGTGCCACACTCCTAGTATGGGGGCATGTGGGTTGCTCTTTTTGTAATAAAGTATTTTCTACATCCTTGATGTTGTGGTGATCCCTTTTTGGTATACCTTTCTATCTAAAAAATTGGTATTGTGCTTGTATACCAGGAGATCCCACTGGGTAGTGCCCTTCTCTTTTTCTATGTTGGTCAGACTCTGTTCACACTGACAGGCAACCTGAGGCTTCTGGAGTGTTCAGACAGAGCCGGGCGTTGGCTGATTCAGGTTCACTGGTCTTCAGCTCTGCAAGAGTTAATGCCTGATGACTGCTGAGTAGGACCTAAGTGCTCTGGTTGCTGCTTGCCAAGTGCAGCTGTCACCTCCCTAATTAAGGCACTGCCTCCTTCCAGGAGGTGCCAATGATAGCTTCAGTTTTTACTCCAGCGATCCTGGGCTTGGTGCTTTTCCTGTGTGTGGTGGTCCATGCTGCACTTCTGTTGTGCGTTACTTCCTCCGCTTTTAGATTGCTCCCCATTACACATATTGTTTTTCCTGTGTGTTTTGAGTGTGGTGTGTACTTGTTTTAGTTCTCCCTTGTCAGTGTCGTTTTGTCTTTTGTCTTTGTGTTTTCTGTCCCACCCCGAGGGTGTTTGTAGAAGGGGAGTAAGATCAGGGTCCGGACAGGACTTAGGGTCATGCTAGGGGCTCGAACCTGGTTACCATCAAACCTACCTTTGAGATAAGAGACAGCACAAGGTCACAGTCTTAGAGCCAAGCCTAGGAGCCCCTGTCCTGTGTCCATTTACCCCATGACATGGACCCGAGCAATCAGATCTCTCATGTATTCTGTACATGGGTGATAAATCTAAAGAGTTGTCAGTCAGTGGTTAGGACACGCGTTTCAAGCCTTTCACCAGCTCCTACTGCTATATTAATAGGGTAAACTATTGAAAAGGACCTCTGTATATGGCCGTACACTTATAATTGGATGTTATAGTAAGGTTATGGACTTTATAGATTTATTTATTCATTTCATTTTTACTATAAAGGAAATTATTTTCCAGTTACAAGTCGCTCTAATGCTAACAAATATGAGAACATTACGCTCACACTGACTTCATAGGAAAATCTCCATTAGATACTATTAAATGAGTCAAGGCTAGAAATAACAATCATTTGCAGAGAAATAAAAATTAAGTATTTTTTGAGAAATGAAAACACATTTTGATGAGATAGAAAAGTCACAAACGATTAGGAGAAATGCCTTAAGGAAGCTCGTACGTGTGCCATGTAGTCAAAAACCACCTGGAAAATCTGCACCCAATCTGCATTTCCTCTTTAAAAAAAACTCACCATTGTTGAACACCTCAAATAAACTATGTCTGCACAAATCCAATGACTATATGCACATATTCAGAGCAGAAACTGAGCGAAACTCCAAGTTTTTGAGGAGTTTGAGATTTGGAGAAATATTTGGAGCGTTTCCGCTCAGTGGCTATGACTCGCCCACCCCAGGGCTATGGGACACCCGGTGCCGGGCCGGACTAGTCCGGTGGTAGTCAGTGGTGGCTGGGCCCGGCTCCGTGGCCCTGGTGGGTGTCAGTTTAATATGTGGCTAGGTGAATAAAGTTTGTGTTCGTGACGCCACCTGTGGTATGCGGCTAGTAAGCCGCCGCTGCTGTATGAGGCCTCCGGGGGATGATATGGCAGCAATGATGGTACTGCTCCCCACAGGTGGAGCAATGCCCGGGGCACTGTTGGTGCTTGTGAATGTCTATGCAGCAGAAATAACAGAGGCCACTTCAAGGGTGCAGTTCAAGTTCTTTACTCACAGTTCTGCAGGGACCCTCGGGCTGCTGGGACCACTGTCAGGGACCTCCGCCGTTTCTGGGTGATTCTGAGAGCGAAAGCCGGTGCCCTTCTCTTAGTGTCTCTTTCTCTGCTGTCTTCACTAGCCTTGCCTTAGTTAAGATGACCCTGGCTTGGCCTCCACTGCAGCCTCCAGGCTGGGGGGTCACCTGTCGGCTGATTACCCCTTTTCTGAAGGTCTGTTATGGGTTCTGGCCCTGGGAGCTTACAACGTCTCTGGGCCTCGGTTTTTACTGTTTGGAGATTGTCTTTGCACTCCTCCAGTCTCTAGGGACCGTCCCCTGTCGCAGCTTAATCACTCCACCGATGTCAATGTGGAACAGGCCCCCGCAGCCCGCAGCTGCCCGTAGCTGCCTCTAGGCCCTCGGCTTCGGTACCTAACAAGGACGGCTCGTGGCACCTGCAGGACTACCCGCGGCCCTGCGACCCTTTCTTTCTTTCTTTCCTTTCTCCTCTTCCTTGCCTGCCTCCGGCAGACCTCCTCCTCCCTCCTTTCTCTCGTTCTTCTCCTCCAACTACATGCTCGCTCCTTACTCTCTCACTCCCTGAGGGAACTAACTAAACTTGACCTTCCTCTCTGTGTCTGCTCTCAGTTGGCTCCTCCCACCTCCCCTAGTTGCTAAGCTACCACCCTATGGGAGCAGGGATGGGTCTTACAGCCCCTCTCAGCATGCAGCATGGGAGGGTTGCCTGCCACTTTCCCTGGTCCTGTGTGTCCCTAGCAATGGGTGTAGTGTGGATTTACCAGGGGACCGGAGTTCACTCTCTTCCTCTCCCAGAATGGGGCATCACACCGCTGATGGGGTGCAATGACCTGTGGCGACGGAAGCCTCAGGGGCGCCACACTCCCCCACAGCAAATCCCAGCACGTCCTCGGGCTGAAAAACAACAAAAACATGTGGAGAAACTGCAAAACATTTTTGTATGCAATAACATAAAACAGCAAAACATTTCTTCCCTTTATGGGAGGCACATATCATAAACATTACGAACTTCTTATAAAGGAAACTCTAAGTGTGCACTTCCAGTCCATTGCACGGTTCGGGCAAATCCCCCATAATTCTGGTAGGGGGCACAACGGGTGCAACTAATTACAGTTTTGGCTACTACAAGTCCAGTAGCCCGTCAGTTCGTTTCTTTCAATCAAACAAAAGGACGTAATCAACCAGCCATTAAGTCCAATGGCCTGGTTACATAAGACACATCAACTACATACCAGCCACTAAGTCCAATGGCCTGGTAGGACATAACACATACACTTCCACCGGGGCCCACACTCCAGTTCAGTGGCCCGGTAGCACATAACATGGGGGGTGACGTCTTCAAAAAGAATCAGGGGCAGTACAGTAGGAAAGGGTGTCATCTTCGAAAAGAACATTGGGGTAAAACACAAGGGACATCTTCAAAAAGAATAAGGGGCTATGTACAGTTCGGCAGCTCTTCATCTTCCTTACTCTCGAGGATAGATATCAGGATCCCACTCCGGCATGGCTCCTGGCAGCAGGTACGCTGACGAGATCATCGTCTGGGTCCCTTGAGCACTGGTCCCTGACCTTCTGCGCTGTCCCGCAGCCTGGATTGGAGTGGGGCTGCCTGTAGGCGTTGCACGGCGCTGCTGCAGAGGGCTGCTTGTCTGCAGGGGGCTATTGCTGTGGTCTCTGGGGCCCTGCTTTGGCCGGGCGCCCTGCATCACACGCGCCATGGAGATCCTGGTCTGCGTCTCCTGGGTAACTGTTGTAGGCCCGCTGCAATGTTCTGCGGCCTGGGTCTGTCTGTCTGGAGGGCTGCGGCTGCTGCTGGCAGGGGAATCGCTGCGAGATGGCATGGCGCGGCGCCACTCCGGTTCCTCCGGGGTCGCTTCTTCCTGCACAATGCGCACATGCAGCGCATACCACCCGCGGTCCCCCATCAGCCGGGCATACTCAACCACATCACCCGGCTTGGCATCGCGCCCTGGGTGGCCTCTGGGCAGGTGCTCCTCAATATCTCTCCGGGCCACGAACACATCCTTGCCCAGGCCGGGCTCTCGGATGAAGCCCCAGCCACCTTTCTGCCGAAAGTCAACTACGGTGCCCCGTCTTACTGGGCACTCGGTCCCCTTCAGGGCCTTTCTGACCTCTTCCTTGGAGGCCAGATTGGTGACTTCTCGGGCCCTTCTTTTCTCTTCCCGGAGTTCCCGCTCCCGCTGGTACTCGACCACCAGCCTCCGGCACGTCAGCTCGTTGGCCAGGGGAGTCTGCCTGGGGAGCAGCGGCCGCTGCAGTCCCCTGGTTTCTATGGGTGCTGCGTCCCAATTCACTCCCGGGGATGCCATTCCCAGGAGGCTCACAGGGGGGCTCGGCAGGGGGCCCGCTAGTTGCTCAGGGTTCATCCCACCCCAGGCTCCGTCTGCGGGGGTCTCAGGCAGGCCTCCGGTGCTCCACCGAGCGTCCGCTGGGTAGGCCGGGAAGGCCAGGGGGTCAGTGAAGGGGCTAAGCGGGGGTTCATGGCGGGGCCTTGGGTCCGGACTGGACGGGGTTTCTGGCTGCTCACCCTGCGCTTGCTCCGCGGCATCCATCCACCGTTCCAGATCCTCCGGCACCCTCGGTGTCTCTCTCCGCCGGTCCGCCTCCATGCTGCTCAGCCTCCGGGCCAGAACTCTCATTTCTTCCTGGAGCCGATCCAGCTTGCAATCCTCTCTGCCGGTCCCTGGCGCACCTCTCTGCAGCTCCTCCGTCATGCTTCCGACCTGGGGAATGCTGCCTGGAACACTGCTCGGGTGCTCGACCACGCCACTCGGCTGCTCCCTTTCCCTTCTCGGAGACGGGGCCAGGGGCTGCACTAGCAACTGGCGCCAGACTGGCGCCCAGCCCACCATGGCCGGCATCACTCCGTTTGCGATAAGGTACATTTTCTTTATCTGCTGGTCTGGCCTTCAGACTCTCTTTGCCAGCCGGCCAGCTTATCTGGTCGCCATTTCTTCTTCTTCCGCCTTCTATGGCGGGCACCGCTTCGCGCGCTTTTCTTGGACAAGGGGGCGGGGCCTCTCTTCGCGCCCTTTCTTCTTGCACGCCCCCCTTCTTCCCGCTCTCAGCAGCGCTAATGGCGGCGGTTTCTCAGTAAAGTGCACAGTCTGTCACACGGTTCTTCAGGCGCACAGTACCCGGTATGACCGGGCACGAAATCCTGTTCGTGACGCCAAAGTTGACTCGCCCACCCCAGGGCTATGGGACACCCGGTGCCGGGCCGGACTAGTCCGGTGGTAGTCAGTGGTGGCTGGGCCCGGCTCCGTGGCCCTGGTGGGTGTCAGTTTAATATGTGGCTAGGTGAATAAAGTTTGTGTTCGTGACGCCACCTGTGGTATGCGGCTAGTAAGCCGCCGCTGCTGTATGAGGCCTCCGGGGGATGATATGGCAGCAATGATGGTACTGCTCCCCACAGGTGGAGCAATGCCCGGGGCACTGTTGGTGCTTGTGAATGTCTATGCAGCAGAAATAACAGAGGCCACTTCAAGGGTGCAGTTCAAGTTCTTTACTCACAGTTCTGCAGGGACCCTCGGGCTGCTGGGACCACTGTCAGGGACCTCCGCCGTTTCTGGGTGATTCTGAGAGCGAAAGCCGGTGCCCTTCTCTTAGTGTCTCTTTCTCTGCTGTCTTCACTAGCCTTGCCTTAGTTAAGATGACCCTGGCTTGGCCTCCACTGCAGCCTCCAGGCTGGGGGGTCACCTGTCGGCTGATTACCCCTTTTCTGAAGGTCTGTTATGGGTTCTGGCCCTGGGAGCTTACAACGTCCCTGGGCCTCGGTTTTTACTGTTTGGAGATTGTCTTTGCACTCCTCCAGTCTCTAGGGACCGTCCCCTGTCGCAGCTTAATCACTCCACCGATGTCAATGTGGAACAGGCCCCCGCAGCCCGCAGCTGCCCGTAGCTGCCTCTAGGCCCTCGGCTTCGGTACCTAACAAGGACGGCTCGTGGCACCTGCAGGACTACCCGCGGCCCTGCGACCCATTCTTTCTTTCTTTCTTTCTTTCCTTTCTCCTCTTCCTTGCCTGCCTCCGGCAGACCTCCTCCTCCCTCCTTTCTCTCGTTCTGCTCCTCCAACTACATGCTCGCTCCTTACTCTCTCACTCCCTGAGGGAACTAACTAAACTTGACCTTCCTCTCTGTGTCTGCTCTCAGTTGGCTCCTCCCACCTCCCCTAGTTGCTAAGCTACCACCCTATGGGAGCAGGGATGGGTCTTACAGCCCCTCTCAGCATGCAGCATGGGAGGGTTGCCTGCCACTTTCCCTGGTCCTGTGTGTCCCTAGCAATGGGTGTAGTGTGGATTTACCAGGGGACCGGAGTTCACTCTCTTCCTCTCCCAGAATGGGGCATCACACCGCTGATGGGGTGCAATGACCTGTGGCGACGGAAGCCTCAGGGGCGCCACAGCTACGTGCAGACAATGTCTTTTTCAGGTGGATTCTGTTGCAGAATCTGTCTGAAAAATCTATTACAAAACATTCAAAAGAATGAACATAAGCAATTCTAGATAAAAACATCTTGATGTGCTAATGTTCAGGCTTCTGAATGTCTTTTAACGTCTTCAGGCTTCTAAAAACTCTAAAAATGTCAAGCGGTTAAAGATAGTGATGGGTGGACCGCAGATACCCAGGATTGGCAGGTCTAACTGGATTTAATCTGGCAAAACGCCGGTCCCCGTATAAGTTTATGAGGACCCAAATCTGGGGCTTAAAGAGGGTGGTTGCAGGGAAAGGGGATTGACCCAAGCGTTTCATACTGTACACTTCTTCCGTGGATGCTCACTCCACTTCCAGGGCTGCTCATTACCTACATGCAGGACCGTATTTACCACTAGGCACCTGTGGTCCGGTGCCTAGGGTGGCGCGATGCGGGGGGGCGGCGCCTTCTAGCAGCAAAAAAAAAAAAAAATATTATTTTTTTTTTTTTACCTATCCCACTAAATCCGCAGTCTTTTTGCGGGGGGAGGTGGTAAAGGGGGGTGTTGTGTTGGGCGCACGGGCGCCCCTCTATTGATTTGTATGTATCTGCGTCTTTAAAGCGGATACAAATACACTGCAGGCAACGGGCACAGGGAGCTGATTGAACCCGGAACTGCCGACAGCTGCATTTCCTGGGTCACAACATGCGCGCTCCAATCAGCTTCTTGCCAAGAGCTGGGACATCCAAACCTGTGCAGAGCTCACAGCAGGCACCAGTGTGACGTCTGGAGGATAATCACCGGGTCCAGAGCAGGTAATAAGCTGTCTATATGTGAAGGGGGGGCTTTACTGCTAACTGTATGTGATGGGGGGGACGGGAGCACTGCATACTCAGAAATGCCTGTGCTAACTGTATGTGATGGAGGGAGGGGTGCACTGCATCATGCAGTGCACCCCTCCCCCCATCACATACAGTTAGCACAGGCATTTCTGAGTATGCAGTGCGCCCCTCCCCCCATCACATACAATTAGCAGTAAGCACAGGCATTTCTGAGTATGCATGCAGTCTGCATGCATACTCAGAAATGCCTGTGCTTACTGCTAATTGTACGTGATGGGGGGAGGGGCGCACTGCATACTCAGAAATGCCTGTGCTTACTGCTAATTGTATGTGATGGGGGGAGGGGCGCACTGCATACTCAGAAATGCCTGTGCTTACTGCTAATTGTATGTGATGGGGGAGGGGTGCACTGCATACTCAGAAATGCCTGTGCTAACTGTATGTGATGGGGGGAGGGGTGCACTGCATGCATACTCACAATTAGCAGTAAGCACAGGCATTTCTATGTGATGGGGGGAGGGGCGCACTGCATACTCAGAAATGCCTGTGCTAACTGTATGTGATGGGGGGAGGGGGGCACTGCATGCATACTCAGAAATGCCTGTGCTTACTGCTAATTGTATGTGATGGGGGAGGGGCGCACTGCATACTCAGAAATGCCTGTGCTTACTGCTAATTGTATGTGATGGGGGAAGGGGCGCACTGCATACTCAGAAATGCCTGTGCTAACTGTATGTGATGGGGGGAGGGGTGCACTGCATGCATACTCACAATTAGCAGTAAGCACAGGCATTTCTATGTGATGGGGGGAGGGGCGCACTGCATACTCAGAAATGCCTGTGCTAACTGTGATTAGCTGAGGCTGGGGGGAGAGAGGCTGAGGCTGGGGGAGAGGGAGGCTGGGGGGAGAGAGACGCTGAGGCTGGGGGGAGAGAGAGGCTGAGGCTGGGGGGAGAGAGGCTGAGGCTGGGGGGAGAGAGGCTAAGGCTGGGGGGGATGCTGGGGGGAGAGAGAGGCTGGGGGGAGAGAGAGGCTGAGGCTGGGGGGAGAGAGAGGCTAAAGCTGGGGGGGAGGCTGGGGGGAGAGAGAGGCTGAGGTTGGGGGGGAGGCTGGGGGGAGAGAGAGGCTGAGAGGAGAGAGGCTGATGCTGGGGGAGGCTGGGGGGAGAGGGAGGCTGGGGGGGAGGCTGGGAGGAGAGAGAGAGGCTGAGGCTGGGAGGAGGGAGGCTGATACTGGGGGAAGCTGGGAGCAGGGAGGCTGATGCTGGGGGAGGCTGGGAGGAGAGAGGCTGATGCTGGGGGAGGCTGGGAGGGGGAGGAGGGAGGCTGATGCTCAGGGAGGCTGGGAGGCTGATGCTGGGGGAGGCTGGGAGGGGGAGGGGGAGGCTTGGAGGAGGGAGGCTGATGCTCAGGGAGGCTGGGAGGCTGATGCTGGGGGAGGCTTGGAGGAGGGGGGCTGGGAGGCTGGGAGGAGGGAGGCTGATGCTGGGGGAGGCTGGGAGGAGGGAGGCTGATGCTGGGGGAGGCTGGGAGGAGGGAGGCTGATGCTGGGGGAAGCTGGGAGCAGGGAGGCTGATGCTGGGGGAGGCTGGGAGGAGAGAGGCTGATGCTGGAGGAGGCTCATGCTGGGAGGAGAGAGGCTGATGCTAGAGGAGGCTCATGCTGGGGGAGGATGGGAGGAGAGAGGCTGATGCTGGGGTAAGCTGGGAGCAGGGAGGCTGATGCTGAGGGAGGCTGGGGGGAGAGAGGCTGATGCTGGGGGAGGCTGGGGTGAGAGAGGCTGATGCTGGGGGAGAGGCTGCTGCTGGGGGAATGAGAGAGGGGCCAATGCTAGAGACAGAGGACAAGGGTTGAGGGATAGTGCAATGACAAAATCGATGGCGGGGGAGTGTAAGGACTTAGAATGAGAGGGGGGCAGCATTGGGAGCTCATTATGGAGAAGGGGCAGCATGTGTGGGCTCAGTATGGAGTGGAGCAATGTAGGGGAGTCAATATCAAGAGTGGGGTAGTGTGTGTGTGTGTGTGTGGGGGTCTCAGCATAACCGCTAGTGTGGTGGTCTTAGTATGATGAGTGGGGCAGCATGGAGATGTCATTATGGAAAAAAGGAAGGCAGCATTAGGAGCTCATGGAGAGGGGCAGCATGCATGGGACACTGTGAGGAGGGGGCAGCATGCATGGGACACTGTGAGGAGGGGGCAGCATGCATGGGACACTGTGAGGAGGGGGCAGCATGCATGGGACATTGTGAGGAGGGGGCAGCATGCATGGGACATTGTGAGGAGGGGGCAGCATGCATGGGACATTGTGAAGAGGGAGCAGCATGCATGGGACATTGTGAGGAGGAGGCAGCATGCATGGGACACTGTGAGGAGGGAGCAGCATGCATGGGACATTGTGAGGAGGGAGCAGCATGCATGGGACATTGCGAGGAGGGGGCAGCATGCATGGGACATTGTGAGGAGGGGGCAGCATGCATGGGACATTGTGAGGAGGGGGCAGCTTGCACAGGACATTGTGAGGAGGGGGCAGCATGCATGGGACATTGTGAGGAGGGGGCAGCATGCATGGGACATTGTGAGGAGGGGGCAGCTTGCATGGGACATTGTGAAGAGGGAGCAGCATGCATGGGACATTGTGAGGAGGGGGCAGCATGCATGGGACACTGTGAGGAGAGGGCAGCATGCATGGGACATTGTGAGGAGGGGGCAGCATGCATGGGACACTGTGAGGAGGGGGCAGCATGCATGGGACACTGTGAGGAGGGGGCAGCATGCATAGGACATTGTGAGGAGGGGGCAGCATGCATGGGACATTGTGAGGAGGGGGCAGCATGCATGGGACACTGTGAGGAGGGGGCAGCATGCATGGGACATTGTGAGGAGGGGGCAGCATGCATGGGACATTGTGAGGAGGGGGCAGCATGCATGGGACACTGTGAGGAGGGGGCAGCATGCATGGGACATTGTGAGAAGGGGGCAGCATGCATGGGACATTGTGAGGAGGGAGCAGCATGCATGGGACATTGTGAGGAGGGAGCAGCATGCATGGGACATTGCGAGGAGGGGGCAGCATGCATGGGACATTGTGAGGAGGGGGCAGCATGCATGGGACATTGTGAGGAGGGAGCAGCATGCATGGGACATTGTGAGGAGGGGGCAGCATGCATGGGACATTGTGAGGAGGGAGCAGCATGCATGGGACATTGTGAGGAGGGAGCAGCATGCATGGGACACTGTGAGGAGGGGGCAGCATGCATGGGACACTGTGAGGAGGGGGCAGCATGCATGGGACACTGTGAGGAGGGGGCAGCATGCATGGGACACTGTGAGGAGGGGGCAGCATGATGTGAGGTCAATGTGCAGATCATATTTCATAATTGAGGAAGGTGTGGTGGGTATAATTTATAAGGGAGGGCAGTGTGTAGTTTATTAGGGGCAGTGTCACAGTCACAGTATATAAGGGGGGACGGTGTGGTGGGAATATTTTATACTCATGCTATGTTTTGATGTGCCTGTGGTGATCCCCATTTGGGGGGGGGGGGGGGTTAGTGCCCTTCATTTCTCATTGATACTTTTTAAAGTGTTTTACAGAGTAGATCTACCTTAAACAGATGTCGTGTGCGAAAACTCAGTGTTACGTTGTCACTAAGGGGCGCGACCACTTAAAGTGCCTAGGGCAGCACGAAGGCAAAATACAGCCCTGCCTACATGCATATGTACTGCTTCCCCCGTCACCAGCAGTCCCCACGTCTGTGATTGGTTGCAGTGAGACAGCACCAGCCAGCATGTGTGACAGCATGCCTGACTGCTTTCAATCACACATGCTGTCTGCATCTATATTGGTGTAAAAATAAATAAAAAAAATTGGTGAAGGGTCCCCCCATATTAGGATACCCAGCACAGAAAAAGCAAACGACTACAGTCTGCAGCCCCCAGCCATGCGCTTATCTTGGATGGGTATCAAAATCGAAGGAACCGCATGCGGCTTTTTCCTTTTTTGTTAAACGGCGTTTGGTCCCCCCCAATTTTGATACCCAACTATGATAAAGCCGACAGCTAGGAGCTGCTTTTTTTTAAGGCTGGGGAGACCGATGTTTATTGGGCCCCACCAGCCTAAAAATAGCACCCTGCAGCCGCTCAGGATTGTTGCATCCATTAGATGTGGAGCTCCCAGGCCCGTGGTAGGTGCTCGGGTTCTTTTGAACCCACGTTGATCCCGACTTTCACAGTACAGGTAAGCCCATCACTAGAAAAAGGGAATCAGTCAGCAGGTTTTTGCTACCTCATCTAAAAGAACATAATGTAGGCAGAAAGTGGTAAAAGGTGTATAACATAATTATTGGCTGCAACCAATCTCACATAATTAAGTTTTAAGCATGTAGCTGAGCTTGGAGACCTGTCCTGCCCACATCAGCCTCTCATTCGAGATTGTGCATTGACTGTGAGGGGTCAATCACAGGAGAGGGCGTGCCGGACTACTGTGCACATGCCAGCTAGACCTAGCAATGTTAATCACAGGGTAATAAAGCCATTAGTTAAAGTAAACCATCGCACACACATGAGACACACAGTTGCTTTTTGTTTTTTAACCCTTACAGCAAGTTGTCCTCAGCTTACATAGCAAAATCCTGCTAACAGATTCCCTTTAACAAAGTGGCCTGTCCATTCTTTTGTTTTTTTCAGCTCGGAAAGCGCTCTGAAGATTACAATACCAGTCAATGGATAAGTTGAAAAGATGCCCAAAAGATGCCCAAATGGTTTTTTTTTTGCTAAAAAAAAATGTTAGCTGTAAAAAAATGACTGGAAAATGACAATAAAAAAAGACTTCACAAAAAAACATGGGAAAACCCTTAAAAAAAACTGTCAACAGCCAAAACTATAGGAAAAACGCTCATGAAGCAAGTGAAAAACTGGCATAAAAACTGGTCTTCTGCTTCAGAAACTCATAAGTGGGCTTTACACGCAACGACATCGCTAACGAGATGTCGTTGGGGTCACGGAATTCGTGACGCACATCCGGCCTCGTTAGCGACGTTGTTGCTTGTGAAACGCACGAATGACCGTTAACGATCAAAATTATTCACCTAATTGTTGATCGTTGTCCAGTCGTTGTAATCCCGATGATCATTGCAGTTGCAGGACGCAGGTATTTCGTCATTCCTGCGGCAGCACACATCGCTATGTGTGACACAGCAGGAACGAGGAACATCACCGTACCTGCGGCTGCCCGCAATGAGGAAGGAAGGAGGTGGGCGGTCTGTTCTGCCCGCTCATCTCCGCCCCTCTGCTTCTATTGGGCAGCCGTTTAGTGATGCCAATGTGACGCCGAACGAACTGCCCCCTTAGAAAGGAGGCGGTTCGCGGGCCACAGTGACGTCGCTAAGCAGGTAAGTACGTGTGATAGGTGTAAGCGATGTTGCGCGCCATGGGCAGCGATTTGCCCATGATGCACAACCAACGGGGGCGGGTGCTTTCACCAGCGACATCTCTAGCGATGTCGCTGTGTGTAAAGCCCGCTTTAGGGTTTGCCTGAGTTTAACACTCATCGAATGCACATAGCCAGTCTACGCTCGGTTCCGTACATGCATCGGACAAGTGTGGTGCACTTTGCCACAATTCTTACTCCAGTCAGATATCAGCTACAAACATCATGAATTACAATCTGTATCATGATTCCCTCGTCCTCGTGAAAACATCAAAAGTTGAAAAAACTTTGCGTAACGGTGAGTTGTGAAAAGTTTTTGCAACTTTTCAAAGCTTTTTATGTCCATTTTCAGGTGAAAAGCTTTGATGAATCAGAACCATAATTTATTTTTAGTTTTTAATCGTGGAGGCACATAAATCTGCATAAGAGCTATATACAAAATCAGTAAGCAATGATTAAAATACCATCTATTTGTCAAAATACTTAACATTTTTTAGTTCGATACATTGGAATAATTAAAAATAATTGCAATATACCCTGTAACCAGCCAAAATAACTACTGGTACTACTACTAATACTGTAGTTTTCATCCAAACTGTAGACATCAATAACTCGTTCAAAAGGGCTCGTTCACATTAGCGTAAAAAAATTCAGTCCCATTTCTCTCCTGAAAAGTTGGACGAGTGGAATCCGTCTGGGTAACCTTTTGTCATGTGAGTGTGCGATTTATTTTTTGCATAACATCTTTATGACACCCGTATACAATGCATTTTTAACATCATCTTTTACATCTTAGAATATGCTAGGTAAATTCCTCCTACTTGTCAGAAATAATAACGCAATCGAATCTAAAACTATAGATAAATACATAAATAGCTAGACTAGATAAGTATCCTGCAGATATATAATGTGTCAACCAACCTATAAATGATGCACTTGCAACCTTTAATGCCTTTCATGGGAAACTAAAAAGTGTTTAGCCTGGTTTAACGAAGAAATAAATAAAAAATGTAACAACGGTGAGGGGTCCCCCTATTTTTGGAAATCAGCCAAGGTAAATCAGACAGCTGGAGGCTGGTATTATCAAGCAGGGAAGGTCCATGGTTATTGAGCCCTTCCCCGCCAAAAAATAGCAGCCCCCAGCCACCCCAGAATTGGTGTATCCATTATATGCTCCAATCCTGGGACTTTGCCTGGCTCTTCCTGATTGCCCTGGTATGGTGGTTATTAGGCTAATGGTTTTTGGGTGGATGTCAGCTGTGCATTGATGAGCTATTGGGCTGCAAAGTACCCCTATACTATTCTTGCCCAGTGGCCTTGTCCTGTCTGTGTCCGGCAGTGCACCCATCGATCAATAAAAAAATATTAAAAATGTTCCACAGTTTGGTTAACCTTTAAAAGCAGTGGTCCATCACCAGTGGCTCACAATCCACAAATTCCTATCGGGCCCCTTATGAATGTCTTGGAGCAGTTTGATCCAGCGAATGCCACAAGTCAACATGACGTCTTACGGACAACACATAAATCATTACTACTTGCTATGGTAGCACTCGGCAGCATACTTACTTAATGAGGGGCCAGTCAGGAACCTATCACTTGATAAGGGGCATTCTTACTTGTTAAGGAGGCACTGAAGGAGCATTATTGCTTTATAAGCGGCACTCAGGTTTTTACTGCTTTATAAAAAATTACTATGTGCACCATTACTTTACTTTTTAAGGGGGCACTCAGGGAAGTACTACTTTATAAAGAAGCTGTCAGGGTACACCTGAAAGTACTTTATAAGGTGGCAGTTAAGGAACTTAACCTTTAATGGGGCACACAAGAGGCTTCTACGATTTCTTTGCATAGAATGTGTGTTGCGACCATCACTCAGAGGTGAATGTAGTTCCCAAAGTAAGAAAGACTGAGATCCACCAGCTTTAAGTATAGCCCCCAAATATGTCAGGTGTTGAGAGTGAGTATGAATTAAAAACAAAACATCCTGGAAAAAATTATGACAGACGACGCGTTTTTGAACCAGTATGTGTGAACTGTACAAAGCACGACTAATAATCATTCACACATAGTTCAAAATGCATAGGCTATTGTCATTTTTGGCAGGATGTCCTGTTTTTAGTTGTGTAGATGACATAAAGAAGCACTGTGTTTTAGAACATTTTTTGGAGTTTGAGTGGGAAATGATGTTGTGCTTACCGGAATCCAACCCAGAGATTTATTTTTTACTTGTATGGCCTCCTATTCAACAAAAAAGAAGGCAAAATGTTCTGCTCGAGGGTGCAAGAGGGAGTGGAGCCACTGGACCATAGTTCCGACTTGACCTGAGGGGCATAAATAAGCAAGTATGTCGTCTTCGCTAGGGCCTCTGATGGTGAGGTTAGGCTTGTGCTGGAAGGTAGGGAGACACAGTACCATGGAAGCTAACCCCAAGAGTAGGGAATGCAAGTACGGAGTTGGATGCAGGCAGGTACAGTCTCTGATTACAGCTGATGGAGGCTGAACAGCTGGTTCAGAATGGTACAGCTGATGTGGCAGATGTAGCATGTACAGCTGGGTCGGCAGGTACAGACGGTTAAAGGAGGTACTGACGGGTACAGGAGGTACAGCTGGTATGACAGGTACAGACAGGTGCAGCAGGTACAATAGGTTCGAAGATACAGGTATGGGTTAGGAAGCACAGGTACAGGTATAGACAGAGGATACAAGGACAGGACCTGACTACTATCAACTTGTCTTTAACAATAGATCACATTGCCCAGGCACCTCCCATAGAAAGCACTTCCGGGTTAGCGCACATTGCCTTTTAAGAATAGGTGCACCCGCATTCTCTGAGTGCGCTCCCAGAAGACCTGTGCGGCATGTGTAGGTCCTGGGAGCCGGCAGCAGGGACGGAATCTGATGCCACCCCTACGCAGCCAGGAGGGTGAGTGTGTTGAGGTCCCTGCTGGAAGGAAAGGACAAGACAGTGCAAAAACTCAAAGACATTGACTACTGCCAAGTATGACTGGTATACATTTGAGATGTATGGAGGCAAACTGGAATTTATAAAGGACTTCAACCTATTTGGATGAATGATTTCTCAGGTTTCAGCGACGACACCGGAACAAAATCAATAGGAGAATAGCTATGGAGAAATTCATAATGAAGTTACTAGACAAGGTCCTCAAATTGAGGACCATTTCACTGGTGATGAAGACACAACTCGCACATAGTCTGGTCTTTTCTTTGGTAATATATGGATGCAAAACCTGGACGATAAATGCACAAGACATAAGAAGAATCAATGCCTTTGAAATGTGGTGCTGGAGAAGGATGTTATTGTCGCGGGCGGGGGTGCGCTGCTCGACTGCACTCGCTGCTCTGGTCCGGCTGCTGCTGCTGCTGTCGCTGCTCGGTGGCTCGAGCGGTGGGCCAGATCCGGGGACTCGAGCGGTGCTCCTCGCCCATGAGTGAAAGGGGTTGGTTTGGTTTGGGGATTTGGTTCGTGATGCCACCCACGGGTTGTGGTGAGGTTGGGGCACCACCGCTGCTGGTGACGGGGATCCCGGGAGCGTTGTTATGGAGCAGCTGGGATGTTTTCCCTCTCCGTGGGTAGGGGCTGGTGGTCCCGGGGCCCGGTGAGGTGAGTTGGGCCAGGCAGGGGTCGGTGAGGTGCAGGGTCGCGGGGACAGGGCGGTGCCGGATGGCACGATGGTACTCACTCAGCCAATAACGGATACACAGTCTCTGGTAAAACAAACGGCTGGATGGACGGGTCCCGCAGCCGGCTGCTGCTGTCTGCCCCGGACGGGTGGTGACGGCTATCTTTACCTGCACCTTCGATGTGTTCGGCTCCAATGGCTTCCCACCGTTAGCCCGCTCCCTGGCGTATGAGTACCGGAGGAGCCCTTTTGCCCGCAGGCTCTGGCCCTGAGAGCTCTAGCTCTGGTGGTAGCTGTATCTCCCTTGTCGGTCTGGACGGTTGCCTTCACTCGGGTCTTAGTTGTTGGGAAACCCCTGGGGTTCCGGTCACTAACAGATTTGACCAATTTAACGGCGACTCCAAGCCTGGTCGGGGTCCGCAGGCCCTGCCGTTTGGTGCTGGCTTCTCTTCGCTCCCCGGTTCGGTACCGGTGGGCCACCGCCCAGCCCCGGTCCTACGGTTCCGCGTTGATCGGCCTCTCCTGCAGACGGCCACCACCGTCTGCCAACCTTGCTGTATGTGCCCGGGCCACGTACCCGGACACATTCAGTCTGTTGCTCAACTACCACTTTCCTCAACTTCCAAACTGAACTGAACTCCCTTCCTTTCCCGCCTCCAGGGCTGTGAACTCCTCGATGGGTGGGGCCAACCGCCTGGCCCACCACACCTGGTGTGGACATCAGCCCCTAGAGGGAGGCAACAAGGATTTGTGTGTGACTGGTGTGCCTATCTCGGGGTGTGGGGTGTGTTGTTGTAGTACCTGTGACGACCTGGCTTATCCAGGGCGCCACATTATCAATACTATTGATGGCAAGAACAAACAAATCAATTTTGGATCAAATCAAGCCAGATATGTCACTCGAAGCAAGGATCACCAAGCTACGACTTGTCTACTTTGGACATATAATACAAAGAGAGTAATCATTGGAGAAGGACATCATGGTCAGAAGAAAAGAAGGAACATGGCGAAGAGGAAGACCAGCATCCCGATGACATCATACAATCAAGATAACAGCAGAGAAGACCCTGGTGGACCTACCTAAGCTTGAACAATATCGATCTTCCTACAAAGCGTTTATTCATCAAGTCGCCATGTCTCGAGATCGAGCGGAAGACTGCTATATAATAAAAAATGTATCACTTGTAGATCAAATATTTGTGTGAGGCAAGATGAACATATACAAACTTTTTTAATGGATACGCAAGAACAGACATCTAATTACTGTACATCCATCAGGAAAAATGTGGACGGCAGTCAAAAAGTCCTGTGAGTGTCACAGTGACTCGAAACTAGGTCGAGAAACAATGATCTGGAAATCTATTAGCGTTCAACTGCAGCGGAGATTGGTAAAATAATTAACCTGGAGGACTTCTAGTTTATATTATTCTCAATGCCGGTCACTCTGGTAACATTGCTTCAAAAATTACCACTCTTCAACGCACAATAGATTCAAACAATTACAGTGAATTGTCCTGCAAGTAAAAACACAGTCATTTCTCGAGGTTGGTGACAAAGGACAATCTCAAGAATCTGGCGAAGGAACAGTAGGACCACAGTGCACCCGAAGAATTATCGTAGGGCTGGGATTCTGTGCAATCTTCCGAGCACTCGAGTTTGGGTTGATAGATTATTCGGTGGGGCTGGTGAGGACCTAGTCATCATGGTGGACATTGAAACCAATGACAAAGTTAGAGGTAGGAGGAAAGTCCTTAAGGCCTGAAACACACATCCGTGAAACACGTGCGTGTTTGGTCCGTCTCCGTGTATACTGGAGACACGGCCAAACGTGCACCAATGTTATTGTATGATAAAAGCTCCACGTGCGTTTTTGATGCATGTCCGTTTGTCCGTGTCCGTGATCCGTACCTGTGTGCGTTTTGCACGGAAGCATGTCCGTTTTCTGCACGCAACACGCAGCACGGACCCAATGAAAGTCAATGGGTCTGTGCGCACGTCCTAGTGACACGGACGCATCTCTGTTTGCTCCCTGTTCGTTTTGTGCTTTGTTCATGTGATGTCGGTCTTTTTTCTTTTTCTGTTTCGTTCTCTCCCTCAGTCTGTCGGTCGGTCTCTCTGTCTTATCTGTCCCTCTCGCTGTCTGTCGGTCAGTTCCCCCCCTCTCTCATACTTACCGTTCCCCGATCTCCGGCGCGGCGCTGCACGGCTGTTATAAAAACTCCGGCGGCTTTTACTATTTTGAAAAAGCCGGCCGCCCATTAATCAATCTCGTATTCCCTGCTTTACCCGCCCACCGGCGCCTGTGATTGGTTGCAGTCACACACGCCCACCACGTTTAGTGATAGCTGTGCCACTGCACCCAATCACACCAGCCGGTGGGCGTGTCTATACTGTGCAGTAAAATAAATAAATAAATAATTAAAAAAAATGGCGTGCGGTCCCCCCCATTTTAATACCAGCCAGATAAAGCCATACGGCTGAAGGCTGGTATTCTCAGGATGGGGAGCCCCACGTTATGGGGAGCCCCCCAGCCTAACAATATCAGTCAGCAGCCGCCCAGAATTGCCGCATACATTATATGCGACAGTTGTGGGACTGTACCCGGCTCTTCCCGATTTGCCCTGGTGCGTTGGCAAATCGGGGTAATAAGCTGGCCCATAGCTGCCCATAGCTGCCAATAAGTCCAAGATTAATCATGTCAGGCGTCTCCCCGAGAAACCTTCCATGATTAATCTGTAAATTACAGTAAATAAACACACACACACCCGAAAAAATAATTTATTAGAAATAAAAAACACTAACAAAGTCCCTCATCACCAATTGATTAACCCCGACAAAGCCCTCTATGTCCGGCGTAATCCACGGACCTCCAGCGTCGCTTCCAGCTCTGCTGCATGTAGGTGACAGGAGCAGCAGAATAGACCGCCGCTCCTGTCACCTCCACGCAGCAAATGAGGTGAGTAGCGCGATCAGCTGCTGTCAGTCAGGTGACTCACGGCACCGCTGGATCCAGCAGTGGCCGCGGGTAACCTCAGTGACAGCTCAGCTGATCGCGCTACTCACCTCATTTGTTGCGTGGAGGTGACAGGAGCGGCGGTGTATTCTGCAGCTCCTGTCACCTGCATGCAGCAGAGCTGGAAGCGACGCTGGAGGTCCGTGGATTACGCCGGACATGGAGGGCTTTGTCGGGGTTAATAAATTGGTGATGAGGGACTTTGTTATTGTTTTCTATTTCTAATAAAGGATTTTTTCAGGTGTGTGTGTTTATTTACTATAATTTACAGATTAATCATGGAAGGTATCTCGGGGAGACGCCTGATATGATTAATCTAGGATTTAGTGGCAGCTTTGGGCTGCCATTAACTCCTTATTACCCCGATTTGCCAACGCACCAGGGCAAATCGGGAAGAGCCGGGTACAGTCCCAGAACTGTCGCATCTAATGTATGCGGCAATTCTGGGCGGCTGCTGACTGATATTGTTAGGCTGGGGGGCTCCCCATAACGTGGGGCTCCCCATCCTGAGAATACCAGCCTTCAGCCGTATGGCTTTATCTGGCTGGTATTAAAATGGGGGGGACCGCACGCCGTTTTTTTCAATTATTTATTTATTTATTTTACTGCACAGTATAGACACGCCCACCGGCTGCTGTGATTGGGTGCAGTGAGACACCTGTCACTCAGCGTGGGGGCGTGTCTCACTGCAACCAATCATAGGCGCCTGTGGGCAGGGAAAGCAGGGAATACGAGATGGCTGTGTGCAGAGCACAGTGCGCCCGCTGGTATAAAGGCTCAGTCACGCTTTGCGGGCCGGCCAATCACTGCAATTCCACAACTAACAGGGCTGTGGCATTGCAGTGGTCTGCCAGCCAATCTCTGCATGAGATATATAGAAAATATACTCCGGCACTCAATTAGAAAAAAGAAAAGAGAAGTCCAATATGATGCTCAATATTGTCTTTATTTTATTGTGAAAAATAGTCCGACGTTTCAACCCATCCAGGGTTTTCCTCAGGGACTAATATAATAACAAAGAGAAGAAATATATACATTGTCACAATCATACATCATTGTTACAAAACAATACATATCACACACAGGTGAAAATCACGTTTTACATTGTTTCAAAAAAATTTTTTTATGTATGCTGAGCTCTTCATAAAGAATGCACAAGGAAAATACCCGTGGACTAAATATAATGAATACAAAGGGACACTTTATTTGCTGTAGAAATCAATGTACGATATAGTCATAACACTAAGGAGACCAGAAATCAGGACATACCTATGATAGATAAGATTACGTTTCCTTGAACGAGCACCGAAATTGTGATGAACAATTAGACACTTTGGTGTCAACGGAAGGTACTAGAGGGTGAGACATGAATATGTTAATACCATAAATGCATATAAGAAAAAGGGAACTATGTGTTTATAGGGGTTCAGGAGTGTGTACCTCAATGGATCAATGCTGAGATCAGAACATCCAATCAGGACAGTAAGAGAAAACATAAACAACCTCCACTGATATATTGAAAGGGTTCAGTATGTGAATTCCTAGTGGGTCATGTGCCACAAGTTTCTAAATAAAAAAATCATTCATCTATTAGAAATGAGCGCATATGGGCTCCAGGAGATAATTGATCTATCAGAAAAAGAGTACCTCATGGGCGGGACCAAGTATGAGCTGGAATATCCCGGTTGCGTTTAAGTCAAATTGACCAGTACGAATGAGTAAGTGGTACTACAATCTACAAAAGGATGAAATCCAAATTAAGATCAAACAAAACTATAAAAGAACCAAGAGTAAGGCAAAAATATTACCTATGAGTATGGAAAAAAAGTTTCCATGAGTGCTCCAGCCGTTTAAAGAATCCAAACACACATAAGGTTATTAACAACGACAGGTAGACCACATGAGAGTAAGTTGTATTAGCCCATGGACCCAAGGAGGTGAGTTTATGACCTGTTCTGAGAAAACGTATATGAGTATATGACACGTTAGTATGGACACTAATGATCAATATTGTAATATATGATGGATCCATCAAAAATAACTGCGTCGTACCTTATGAGTATAATGATACACAAAATGTGACTAAGGCTGCCTCTGTGTTGTCGCAAGGCGGCAGTGCAGATGTGTGTGCACCGTAAATGGGCAGGAGACTGTCGTGAGGCAAAGACAGAGACAGATACTTAAGGACACCAATAATCAACCAGCAAGAGACATACGCAGCAATGAGACCACGTACCTGACCTAATGATGAGTGAACAAAGGGTCTAATAATGAGCAGGCCAAAGGCTCTATAGGGAATAAGGGAAATAGGGAATATGAAAGAGATAATGTAGAAGAAACAATGCCATGGAAACGATATCAAGAAAGCGAGGGCAAGTAGTGGCAAATATGACATATATTTCATATACTTATTTGCCACTACTTGCCCTCGCTTTCTTGATATCGTTTCCATGGCATTGTTTCTTCTACATTATCTCTTTCATATTCCCTATTTCCCTTATTCCCTATAGAGCCTTTGGCCTGCTCATTATTAGACCCTTTGTTCACTCATCATTAGGTCAGGTACGTGGTCTCATTGCTGCGTATGTCTCTTGCTGGTTGATTATTGGTGTCCTTAAGTATCTGTCTCTGTCTTTGCCTCACGACAGTCTCCTGCCCATTTACGGTGCACACACATCTGCACTGCCGCCTTGCGACAACACAGAGGCAGCCTTAGTCACATTTTGTGTATCATTATACTCATAAGGTACGACGCAGTTATTTTTGATGGATCCATCATATATTACAATATTGATCATTAGTGTCCATACTAACGTGTCATATACTCATATACGTTTTCTCAGAACAGGTCATAAACTCACCTCCTTGGGTCCATGGGCTAATACAACTTACTCTCATGTGGTCTACCTGTCGTTGTTAATAACCTTATGTGTGTTTGGATTCTTTAAACGGCTGGAGCACTCATGGAAACTTTTTTTCCATACTCATAGGTAATATTTTTGCCTTACTCTTGGTTCTTTTATAGTTTTGTTTGATCTTAATTTGGATTTCATCCTTTTGTAGATTGTAGTACCACTTACTCATTCGTACTGGTCAATTTGACTTAAACGCAACCGGGATATTTCAGCTCATACTTGGTCCCGCCCATGAGGTACTCTTTTTCTGATAGATCAATTATCTCCTGGAGCCCATATGCGCTCATTTCTAATAGATGAATGATTTTTTTATTTAGAAACTTGTGGCACATGACCCACTAGGAATTCACATACTGAACCCTTTCAATATATCAGTGGAGGTTGTTTATGTTTTCTCTTACTGTCCTGATTGGATGTTCTGATCTCAGCATTGATCCATTGAGGTACACACTCCTGAACCCCTATAAACACATAGTTCCCTTTTTCTTATATGCATTTATGGTATTAACATATTCATGTCTCACCCTCTAGTACCTTCCGTTGACACCAAAGTGTCTAATTGTTCATCACAATTTCGGTGCTCGTTCAAGGAAACGTAATCTTATCTATCATAGGTATGTCCTGATTTCTGGTCTCCTTAGTGTTATGACTATATCGTACATTGATTTCTACAGCAAATAAAGTGTCCCTTTGTATTCATTATATTTAGTCCACGGGTATTTTCCTTGTGCATTCTTTATGAAGAGCTCAGCATACATAAAAAATTTTTTTTGAAACAATGTAAAACGTGATTTTCACCTGTGTGTGATATGTATTGTTTTGTAACAATGATGTATGATTGTGACAATGTATATATTTCTTCTCTTTGTTATTATATTAGTCCCTGAGGAAAACCCTGGATGGGTTGAAACGTCGGACTATTTTTCACAATAAAATAAAGACAATATTGAGCATCATATTGGACTTCTCTTTTCTTTTTTCTAATTGAGTGCCGGAGTATATTTTCTATATAGCCTACTGTTTCTCCAGAGCACCTGTTATTTGTTTGGTTGAGCCAGGTTCTAATCAAGATATAATCTCTGCATGAGGGCTGGCTCTCAAAAGAGCGCCAACATGCAGGGATGAAGACCACGAGTACAGCACGAGTATCGCGAAATTACTCAGTACCCGCCGAGTAGCCCGAGTACAGTGATACTCGTGCGAGTACCGAGTAGTGACAAGCATACTCGCTCATCACTAATCCTGTATTATACTCCAGAGCTGCACTCACTATTCTGCTGGTGCAGTCACTGTGTACATACATTACATTACTTATCCTGTACAGATCCTGAGTTACATCCTGTATTATACTCCAGAGCTGCATTCACTATTCTGCTGGTGCAATCACTATGTACATACATTACATTACTTATCCTGTACTGATCCTGAGTTACATCCTCTATTATGCTCCAGAGCTGCACTCACTATTCTGCTGGTGCAATCACTATGTACATACATTACATTACTTATCCTGTACTGATCCTGAGTTACATCCTCTATTATGCTCCAGAGCTGCACTCACTATTCTGCTGGTGCAATCACTATGTACATACATTACATTACTTATCCTGTACTGATCCTGAGTTACATCCTCTATTATGCTCCAGAGCTGCACTCACTATTCTGCTGGTGCAGTCACTCTGTACATACATTACATTACTTATCCTGGAGTAACATCCTGTATTATTCTCTAGAGCTGCACTCAGTGACTGGTGGGATGTACACTGAAGATCATAATTAGAGAACAATGTATGATCGCTTGCTTTTTTCAGAAGAACAGGGTTTTACAAAAGATCCAAAGTTTATCACCATAAACCCTTTATTTTGCCCAAAACGTGATGATGATAATTAGAGAACAGCAATGACTGTAGCACAGAGAAAGTTATGAGTAAAGTTTCTGACGGTAACAACAGTAATCGATCAGTAGGACGTGCACCGGCCGTCGCTGTGAATGACTTCCGCACATCTGCGGCCACCATCACTAGTCTCTCGCACTGCTCTGGTGGGATTTTGGTCCACTCTTCTTCCAGTCTTTTTCACAGTTCTTGGCCATAACTCTGTCACCAGGGATTTCCAGAGGTTTTCTATTGGGTTTAGATCAGGACTCTGGGCTGTGGCCATCTCATTGTTTCAATGTTTTCTGATTCAAGGAGCTGCTTTCCTGTTTTGCTGTGTGACAGAGGCATTGTCCTGCATGAAAATTGCTGCTGATTGAGTGATGGATGTAAGTAAGGAACCACATGTTGTGAAGAAGGTTCTGATCCACACTTGCATTCACTCTACCATATAACTGTATAAGAGGTCCAACTCCTGCTGCAGAAAACATTCCCCAAACCATGACACTTCCTCCACCGCCTTTCACTGACTTTTTAACACACTTTGGGTTCAGTCTTTCCCCAGCTTGTTGATGAACATAATGTTTCCCATCAAACCCAAATAAATTAAACTTGCTTCCATCACTAAAATGAACTGTGGACACTTCTCCTCTGTCCACACAACATGCTGATCACCAAAGGTGAGTCTAGCCTTGTGATTCTTTCAGCTAATGAGAGGTTTGGTCACTGCAGAGTTGGCTTTCAGTCCAAATGCTCTTAAACGTCGTGACATTGTATGACAAGACAGATGCTTATGTGAAGCCCCACAGGTGTTGTGTCGGTGCATTACCTTCAGGGACTCCACTCAGCTGGATCTTGGTCACAGGTAGGAGATCTTCTTCTTGTCGTGACGCCACTCTCAGTATTGCGGCCAGTAGGGACCGCCACTGCAGGTTGAGGGTCGCCTGGGGCTGATGGTGTGTGCAGTTAGTTGGAATAGCCTCCTGAGAGTGAGGCAAGCCCCAGGGCCCTGTGTAGGTGCGTAGTACCACAAGGCGCAGAATGACTCAATACAGGCAGAATGTCTTTCAGGGTTTTTACTCACAGTTGATGGCAGGGTGAGTAACCCGGGCGTAGCTGGGATGAACCAGGCGGGAACCAGGTGTCCTTCAGGCTGACTTGTGAGGGTGACTACTAACTCGCCTTCCTTAGCCCTTGGTGGTTTGGGGTGACCCCGACTTTGAGTCCCTATGGGGGTCACCCAGGGAAGTTGCTGAAGCCTCACTCCCCTTCGTTTGCCGTGTGCTTGTTGCCTGGGCCAGATCACTCCAGCTTCTTGCCTCCTGTGAGCTATGGGCCCTAACTGTGGCTACGTGGCTGCGGCTTTTGTGGTGTTGTGGCGTGGGCTTTGAGAGCCCCACACCGGCAGGTTTAGCAAAAGAAAGCTGGATCTATCTCCGCTTCGGGATCTGCCGCCCGTTTGGGCCTGGTACTCCCTAGCAGTCTCCTTACTTCCCACTCTGTGCTCTCTCTCTAGCTGGAGATGGGTTTCGGGTAGCACTCCTAGGTGACCGTTCTCCCCCGTCGGTAGCCACTGCGCGGACGCTGTCAGACTACAGCAGCCCAGGGGAAGGGGTCAGCTCTCCTCGGAGCTCCCTGGACTCTGCTCTAACTGGCTCACTGCTCCTCCTCTCCTGTTCTTGCCTACGCCACCTAGCAACCAGACTCTCTTACCACACCCCTTGAGAGGAGATGGAGGCTTTTGGCCCCCTCCACTATTCCAGTGAAGGTGAAGGCTTTTCCCCCTCCTGGGATCCCCAGGGGTCCTCTCATGGGTACATGTGTGAGAGCTGATTACTATGCGCCTGTGTACCACACCCCTGTCAGCCTTCTGGATTACCTGTGTTGTACTGTCCCCAGCATGGGTGCAGTACTCAGTGGTGCCTGACTAGGTCAGGGGCGCCACATTCCCCCTTAGTTATCACCAGCACGTCCTCGGGCTGCAAGACAACATTTTAAAATGCATAAAACATTAAAACATGTAAAACATTTTTAAAGCACCAGGTACCATACATCACCACCCTCCACCCACAAGTCCGTTGACCCACCCAAAACCCTTTCACGTTGGCCGCGACTTCAGCCACTTCTGGCAGGATGTAGAGGCGGCTTTCATGGGCTGGTGGTTTCAGGGTATACCTGGCCTGGTGGATCCGCGCCTTCAGCCTCTTCTGGCAGGATGTAGAGGCGGCCTCCACAGTTGGTGCTGACCAGGTACCCTCTTTGTGGTGGAGAGCCAGGCCCCATAAACAGGCATGCTCTCTGGTCGCAGGTAAGCCAAGGCCCTATATACGGACGGGCTCCTCCTGGTTGCAGACGAGCCAAGCCCCTAAACAGGCTGACTCTGGTGGTGGTGGTGCCCTCTGGTGTAACTATTTACACTGCGAGAGTTTGTGGCTATAGCCAGTTCATAGCCTTAAGGTTTATTTCTCACAATAGTTTTTGTGGGCACATTACTTGAACTTGAGAACGTTGCAAACAAAACTTTCCAAACTGGTCAAAACTTGCTGTACTTTACTTAAACTTAGGCAGATTCCTCTTCACCAGGGCTTGGGCCTGTAGGGCTGCGGCACCTGTTGCTTTCTTGACCTTTTTCCTCATCTGTAGTTGTCTCTTCATTAGGTCTTTGGTCTTTTCTTTCTTTATGGCTGTCTTTCCTTTCTTCTTTGGGACATGGCACTACATCTAGGGCATACCAGCCTCTTTCTCCTTGATGCAGGGTAAACTGCACTGTGTCTCCCATCTTTAAGTTTCTGCCAGGGTGTCCTCTGGGCAGATTAGCTCTGACGTCTCTCCTATTAACAAAAATGCCTTCTTTGATACCAGGTGCAACAATGAACCCGTATCCTGACTTTAGGCTGAAGTCCTCCACTACTCCTCTGCAAAGGGGTCCTCTGACCTGGGCTTTGGACCTTCTCAGTAACCTTTTTTCTTGTAGGTCTCTGGCTGTGACTTCTCTCTGCTCTGGGGATGGCGGTGCAGGGGAAAACTGGGTTCTACTGCGGCGCTGTGTCTTGCGGGCTGGATTCTGCGATGTGCAGCTTACAAGCTCCCAGGTGAGGCTTTTGGGCAGATCTTCTTCAGCAGAGGGTATCGGGTCTTCCTCGTCCCAGCGGGAATATGGCAGCATCTCCGGCTCTGGGACTAGCACTGCTGCTGGCTCCGGGGGCAACTCTTCAGCTTCTTGCCCTCCTCTCCCCCTTAGTTCTTCGCTGCACTCTGGTCGTGGCAGCGCTGGGGATGAGTGTTCCTCAGCTGGCCCAGGCGGTGGACTCTTCAGCGTGGTTGCTGCAGGGGTTGCCTTAGGGGTGTGCGGAGGAAGCATGTACTGATCCACCATCTCCTGTGGGAACTTGGCCTCCATGTCAGCCTTCAGCTGCCAGTATGCAGGGTCCTCCCCCAGCGTGGGCTTCCTAGCAGAGACCTCCTTGAACTGGGGAGCGGTGTCTGCTCTGGCCTTGCAGGCCGGGGAAAATGGTGATGCAATCTCTTGGCGGGCCGCGCCTGGCATGGCGGCGGCCTGGTCTTGGCGGGCCGCGCCCTGTTTGGCGGCGGCCTGGTCTTGGCGGGCCGCGCCCTGTTTGGCGGCGGCCTGGTCTTGGCGGGCCGCGCCCTGTTTGGCGGCGGCCTGGATCGGCGTCGCAGCTGCGATGGGATCTGTGCAGGCTGGGCTGGGCGTCGCTGCAGGGACCGGGTCTTGGTGGGCCGAGCAGGGCATCGCTGCGGCGGCCGGGGCTTGGCGGGCCGAGCAGGGCATCGCTGCGGCGGCCTGGCTCAGCGTCGCCGCGCCGGGCGCCTCTTCTGGGACCGCGATCGTAGCAGCAGGGGTTGGAGCACTTGCGCTGGCCGGGGCAACTCTGGACTCACCCATCAGTGGCACCATCGGGATCTGAGTCGTCGCCGCTCGATCTGGCAGGCGTCGCGCGGCTCCCTCCTCGTAGGTCCGAACCGCCGCAGCCATCTCCAGAAGTTCCGTGCGTCCCTCACTGAGCTGTCGCATAATCCTGGCCTCCAGCTGATCGCAGAAGATAGCAAGCTCCCGGCACCACCAGGCAGCAGAGCCTGGTTCTGGGTATCCACGTCTGGACTCCATCCCTTCTCTCTGCAGCAGCAGGCTTGTGGCTCCTTTTCCTTCCCGCCGTCTCTGGACGCTTCCGCTCTCTTCACAAGCGAGGTCAGAACTCTGCAGGGGATCTCTGGGTAGCCACACCTCTTCGTGGGCGGTAACTTCTCCCAGCGCGGGCTGCTGTTGTTTTTCAGCGCGCTTTTCATGGTGGCAATATGGCGGCGCTTCCAATTTTTCAGGCGGACCGCCCAGGCACATGGTCACCTGTCTGAACAGGTCTAGTCCTTATCCTGTTCGTGACGCCAGATGTGAAGCCCCACAGGTGTTGTGTCGGTGCATTACCTTCAGGGACTCCACTCAGCTGGATCTTGGTCACAGGTAGGAGATCTTCTTCTTGTCGTGACGCCACTCTCAGTATTGCGGCCAGTAGGGACCGCCACTGCAGGTTGAGGGTCGCCTGGGGCTGATGGTGTGTGCAGTTAGTTGGAATAGCCTCCTGAGAGTGAGGCAAGCCCCAGGGCCCTGTGTAGGTGCGTAGTACCACAAGGCGCAGAATGACTCAATACAGGCAGAATGTCTTTCAGGGTTTTTACTCACAGTTGATGGCAGGGTGAGTAACCCGGGCGTAGCTGGGATGAACCAGGCGGGAACCAGGTGTCCTTCAGGCTGACTTGTGAGGGTGACTACTAACTCGCCTTCCTTAGCCCTTGGTGGTTTGGGGTGACCCCGACTTTGAGTCCCTATGGGGGTCACCCAGGGAAGTTGCTGAAGCCTCACTCCCCTTCGTTTGCCGTGTGCTTGTTGCCTGGGCCAGATCACTCCAGCTTCTTGCCTCCTGTGAGCTATGGGCCCTAACTGTGGCTACGTGGCTGCGGCTTTTGTGGTGTTGTGGCGTGGGCTTTGAGAGCCCCACACCGGCAGGTTTAGCAAAAGAAAGCTGGATCTATCTCCGCTTCGGGATCTGCCGCCCGTTTGGGCCTGGTACTCCCTAGCAGTCTCCTTACTTCCCACTCTGTGCTCTCTCTCTAGCTGGAGATGGGTTTCGGGTAGCACTCCTAGGTGACCGTTCTCCCCCGTCGGTAGCCACTGCGCGGACGCTGTCAGACTACAGCAGCCCAGGGGAAGGGGTCAGCTCTCCTCGGAGCTCCCTGGACTCTGCTCTAACTGGCTCACTGCTCCTCCTCTCCTGTTCTTGCCTACGCCACCTAGCAACCAGACTCTCTTACCACACCCCTTGAGAGGAGATGGAGGCTTTTGGCCCCCTCCACTATTCCAGTGAAGGTGAAGGCTTTTCCCCCTCCTGGGATCCCCAGGGGTCCTCTCATGTGTGAGAGCTGATTACTATGCGCCTGTGTACCACACCCCTGTCAGCCTTCTGGATTACCTGTGTTGTACTGTCCCCAGCATGGGTGCAGTACTCAGTGGTGCCTGACTAGGTCAGGGGCGCCACACTTACCCTGTTCAGTGCTGAACTGGCGAGCAATTCCAGCTGCAGCGTTGAAATGATTACCCATGGAAATTCTTGGCATTATCCTGTTCTCTCTTGCATTTATCTTTCGTGGGCGACCAGCCTTCTTGGGGGACTTGAAAGACTTTGTGATGTAAAGACACAATATTCTCGAAATCACAGACTTGGAATGAACAACTTCTCTTGCTATGGTTTATAGGGTCACCTCTTTGGCCTTCATCTGGGCAACCTGCAGCCGGAGGGTTTCAGTCACTTTGGCACCGCACATCATTTTTGCATAGTGAGTGAAAACTGGAAAGTTAAGCACCAGTTACATAGGGTTTGTTATATAATTAAGTAAATTAGCACCAGGTGCCAGAATAACACCAATAACTTGCAGGGATCTGAAAGTGTTCTCTAATTTTGATCCGTGTTCTTTTTCATTTATCTCATTTACATTTTTATTATGTGATTAAGAATAAATTCAATTTATAAAATAAACTTAAAATCCTGCGAGTTTCCTCATGTTGGGATATAATCACATAGGACGACACAAAGACCGCAACATTTAGGAAAGCGTGTGTTGTTCTCTAATTTTGCTCTCCAGTGTAGTAGAGCTGGTGGGATGTAGCAGAGCCGAGTCTGTTGGATGTTTGCGAGCCCGGTTTGTCGTTGTGATGTCTTGATGTGCGCTCCGGCTTCTTACGTCTGATTTATGTATTGCATTATCTTATGTCAGGGAGGTGTCACACATTTGGCAGCCTCAAACATTTGACCTCTGCTACATCTACTATATATTTGGTTACAAGTAAAATATTTTTTGTAATTTCTATTGTAAAAAGTGGGTAAATTGCATCGAGGCATCAGAGTACAGAGTGGGGGCACAGAATACCCCTGACCCCGCCAAATCCTACTGAGGCGGCAGCAGGTTCCTGTAGGGCATAGATTATAGAAGATGGGAGCTGGATGTAATTGGATACAAGGAATGTCAGGCTGTCAGTCAGAATCTGCTCCAGCTACCACTGCAGAAATGTGGAAACAACCAGACGCACATACTCCTGTCACTGGGAGTCACACCAATCCATAGAGTAGAAATCTGGAGAATCGCAGGGCAGTATGGGTAAAATATGGCTGGTTGTGAATGACTAAAATACCCAAACCCTGCACTGGTAAAAGGGGTCATCCGGAATTGAAAGAGAACCTTCCAGCATGGGTTTTTTTATGTCATAGCAGATTGAGTAGGTGCTTCTTTTTTTATAGAGATCAGGTGTGCCAATCATGAGAAATCTAGAATGTAAAAATATGCAAATTAGGCTGCAATCACACTGGGGGCGTGTCCGCTTCTTCCATGTACTCTGCACACGCCCCCAGTGCACTTCCTGCCTGATTTGCATATGGTTAATATTCTAGATTTCTCATGACTGGCACATCAGATCCTACAAAGAAGGTATCATTTTTATTGGGGGACAAACACCTACACAGCAATACCAGTGTATCCATATGTACAAACATGCTGACAGGTTCTATTTAAAGGGGATGTCCCAAAATATAAAAAAATCAGCTATCCACTGCCCGCTTCATTCATTCTCTACAGTCCTCCTCAAAGGGATAGTCAAGCGCTGTACTCAGGTATCACTCATCATCACTGGGGGTCTAAGCTGTCACCCCCCAGGATCAGAAAATTATCACCAATATGTCGATAGATAAGTTCTGATTTAAGAATAACCTCTTCATATTGACTATTCAAAAGAACTATTAAATGGAAGCAGGTGTTTTCTGTGTAATATGAGAGCAGCAGATGTAGGGGCAAAGATCCTGATTCTAGCGATGTGTCACTTAGTTTACTGGGTGCAGCAGTTGTGATACAATCACAGTTTTCTCTGCTGCAGATCTGTGTATAATCCCGGCCACACCACTGATTGGGAGCTCTCTGTGTATAACTCTCTCCACATCACTGATTGTCAGCTCTCTATGTACATTGTATATTGACAGACCATGGACTGGCAGCTTTCTGTGTACATTGTATATTGACAGACCATGGACTGGCAGCTTTCTGTGTACATTGTATATTGACAAACCATGGACTGGAAGCTTTCTGTGTACACTGTATACTGACAGACCATGGACTGGAAGCTTTCTGTGTACATTGTATATTGACAGACCATGGACTGGCAGCTTTCTGTGTACACTGTATACTGACAGACCATGGACTGGCAGCTTTCTGTGTACATTGTATATTGACAAACCAAGGACTGGCAGCTTTCTGTGTACATTGTATATTGACAGACCATGGACTGGCAGCTTTCTGTGTACATTGTATATTGACAGACCATGGACTGGCAGCTTTCTGTGTCCATTGTATATTGACAAACCATGGACTGGAAGCTTTCAGTATACAGTGTACATTGACAGACCATGGACTGGCAGCTTTCTGTGTACACTGTATATTGACAGATCATGGAATGGAAGCTTTCTGTGTACATTGTATATTAACAAACCATGGAATGGAAGCTTTCTGTGTGCACTGTTATGGACAGACAATGGATTGACCGCTTTATGTGTGCACTGCATATTGAAAGACCATGGAATGACAGCTTTCTGTGTGCACTTGTCAGGGCCAGGTGGACGGGCAGACCCAGGAGGTGGATCCACTGGGCCGAACTCCTAGATGGTAGTAAAGAGTCCGGTAGCTGGGGCACTATAAACAGCAGAACAGTCCGTGCACACGAGTATAGCGGAGAAGTCCCTGGGACCACGGAGTCACGGGTGGTAGTCCGGGTGACGCAGCTCTGGTTCGGAAGCCGAGATGGTGTCAGGCGGGGTCCGGAACCTTTGGAGCGAGGTGATGAGTCACCGCAGGGATCCGGGATGGTGCGGACTGTCAGGATGGCAGATGGACAGCGTTCGGGGTTCGGGATACGGCAGGACTGGATGGCGAGGCAGGCACGGCTCTACGAGAGAGAGAGGTAAGTACATGCACAGAAACACCAGGAGACCTGACTCCTAGCTTAGGAAACACGAAGATCAGGCCCCGCCCCCTTGGACAATAACCCCCTATATACCCTGTACCTGTTTAGCCTCATTTCCTGTTAATGGACGCTGGCCCTTTAAGAAAGGGTCAGTGACCGCGCGCGCGCCCTAATGCGCATGCGCGCCGCCCGGGTGCCAGAAGCCAGGGAAGGAGGCTGCGAGGAGGACGCAGGGGAGCCGGCCAGGGCCTGGGAAGCCGTCGGGCGCCGGGATCGGAGACCAGGGGGCCTGGGAAGGACGGGCACCGGAGGCTGGAGAGCGGGGAGCGTGGCAGGTGAGCCGGGGAGCGGGGGTGAGGACCCGGGGAGCGTGACAGTACCCCCCCCCCCACGCCCCCCTCCCCGCAACCGGGACATGAAGGCACGGATCAGAGGAGTGCCCACGTTCTCCCTGGGCTCCCAGGACCTATCCTCAGGACCATACCCTTCCCAGTCCACCAGGAAGAACTGTCGACCTCGTACGGTCTTCATGGCCACGATATCCCTTACCGCATAGATGTCGTCATCGGCAATAGGTGGAGGAGCCGGACTGGCAGCAGCGGAGAAGGGACCAAGGACAACCGGCTTGAGCAGGGAGACGTGGAATGAGTTGGGTATCCTCATCGTGGCCGGGAGCTGTAGCTTGTAGGAGACCTCATTGATCTTGTTGAGGACTTTAAACGGCCCAATGTAGCGAGGACCCAGCTTGTATGATGGTATCTTCAGGCGGACGTACTGGGAAGCAAGCCAGACGAGATCTCCAGGAGAGAAGCACGGAGGGTCCAGACGTTTCTTGTCAGCGTGTCTTTTCATCCGCAGGGAAGCACGCCCAAGGGACGCTTTGACAGAGTCCCAAATGGTTGCAAAGTCACGGGCTACTGTATCTGCAGCAGGGACATCCGAAGAAGGAGATACAGGCAATGGGATGGAAGGCTGGAGTCCGTAAACGACATGGAAGGGAGAGCTGGAGGAGGACTCACTGACGTGGTGGTTGTGGGAGAATTCAGCCCAAGGAAGAAGAGCGGACCAGTCGTCGTGATGGGCGTTAACATAGTGACGTAAGAAAGAGGTCAAGATTTGATTGACCCTCTCTACCTGGCCATTAGACTGAGGATGGTATGCAGATGAAAAGTCCAGAGTCACTCCCAGATGTTTACAGAGAGCCCTCCAGAAGCGGGAGGTGAACTGAGTTCCTCTGTTGGATACGATGTGTAATGGAAAGCCATGCAAGCGGAAGATGTGTTGTATAAAGGCGTCCGCGAGTTCCTGAGCAGAGGGCAGTCCAGCCATAGGGACGAAATGGGCCATTTTAGAGAACCGGTCCACCACGACCCATATGACTGTGTGTCCGGAGGACAATGGCAAGTCCGTAATAAAGTCCATTGCTATGTGTTGCCACGGAACTGACGGTATCGGCAGAGGCAGAAGACGGCCATATGGGAGGTGTTTGGGCGTCTTGTTCCTGGCACAAGAGGAACAGGCGGATACAAAAGCAGCGACGTCCGTGCGAAGGGATGGCCACCAGTAATGACGTACAATCGCACCCCATGTCTTTTTCTGACCAGCATGACCGGCTGTTTTCGAGGCATGACCCCAGTGTAACACTTTTTCCCTGTCTACCTCGGAGACATAGGTTTTCCCAGGCGGTATCTGGGCCAGGGTGACAGGGGCCACCGGAATGATTTTGCTAGGACAGATGATGGGTTGGGTAGTCTCTTCCTCCTGCTCCATGGGCATGAAAGACCTGGACAAGGCATCAGCACGTACATTCTTGTCCGCGGGTCGGAAGTGGAGCTGGAAATCAAACCTGGCAAAGAATAGTGACCACCTGGCTTGCCGTGGGTTCAGTCGCTGAGCGGACCGCAGGTATTCCAAGTTCTTGTGATCCGTGTAAATAATCACGGGGTACACTGCTCCTTCCAGAAGGTAGCGCCATTCCTCCAGAGCCAGTTTGACTGCCAAGAGCTCTCGGTCACCGATGGTGTAGTTGCGTTCAGGCGCTGAGAAGCCCTTGGAGAAGAATCCGCAAGTCACCATCCTCCCGGAGGAGGACTTTTGCATGAGCACTGCTCCGGCTCCTGAGGAGGAGGCATCCACCTCCAAGGTGAACTGGCGGTTTAACTCCGGACGGTGAAGTACAGGAGAGGAGGCAAATGCCCGCTTCAGAGAGCCAAACGCGGCGTCAGCCGCAGGTGACCAGTCCTTAGGATTAGCCTCCTTCTTAGTCAGGGCGGAGAGAGGAGCAGTCAAGGCAGAGAAGTGAGGGATAAACTGGCGGTAGTAGTTGGCGAATCCCAGGAAGCGTTGGATTGCCTTCAGTCCAGAAGGAGGAGGCCAGTTGAGAATGGCGGAGACCTTCTTGGGATCCATTTGCAGTCCGGTATCTGAGATGATGTACCCCAGGAAGGGGAGAGAAGACTGCTCAAAGACACACTTCTCATACTTTGCGTACAGACGATTCTCCCTCAGTCTTTGTAGCACCAGCTGTACGTTTTCTCTGTGGGTTTGGAGGTCCGGAGAGAAGACAAGGATGTCATCTAGATACACTACCACACAGATGTAGAGAAGGTCCCGGAACACGTCGTTCACCAGTTCTTGAAAGACGGCAGGAGCGTTACACAGGCCGAAGGGCATCACGCAGTATTCATAATGTCCATCGCGCGTATTGAACGCGGTTTTCCATTCGTCACCAGATCGGATGCGTACCAGATTGTAAGCACCCCGAAGATCCAGCTTGGTGAACACACGTGCTCCTCTAAGCCGGTCAAACAATTCGGGAATGAGCGGCAGTGGGTACTTGTTTTTTACGGTGATTTGATTCAAACCCCGGTAGTCTATGCATGGGCGTAAGTCGCCCTCTTTCTTCTTGACAAAGAAGAAACCTGCTCCAGCAGGAGAGGAGGATCTCCGAATGAACCCCCTTGCCAGGCTCTCTGAGATGTAAGCAGACATGGCCCTTGTTTCGGCTGGAGATAAAGGATATATCCGTCCTCGTGGTGGTGTTGTTCCTGGGAGCAGGTCGATGGCACAATCGTATGGACGATGTGGCGGCAGTACCTCGGATTCCTTTTTATCAAAAACATCTGCAAAGGACCAATAGGCCGAGGGCAGCCCCGGTAGGTTCTCTGGAACCGGAGGTCGTCGGATGGGTTGTATGGACTTTAGGCACCTCTCATGACACGAAGAGCCCCATCGGGTGATTTCGCCAGTGCCCCAACTGACTGATGGTTCGTGTGTCCGCAACCATGGAAGTCCCAGCAGGATCTGGTGGGACATGTGTGGGAGGACGTAGAAAGCGATGTTCTCGGTGTGAAGGGCACCGATACGCAGTTCGACCGGCCTGGTGATCCAGGAGATGGTGTCAGAGAGGGGTCTCCCATCCACCGAGGCAATCACAAGGGGCTTGTCGAGTGGAGTAACAGGCACCCGGTACTTGTCCACCGTGGTCTGCTGGATGAAATTGCCTGCTGCCCCGGAATCGAGGTAGGCATCAGCCGTGAACCGCGTCTCTCCCGTTGTCACTTGCACTGTCCATGTAACCGGGTCAGAGAGAGTCCCAGCACCTAGGGTGGCCTCTCCTACCAACCCTAGGCTTTGGAGTTTCCCGGCCTCTCTGGACAGGAGCGTAGCAGGTGTGTGTCCTCACCGCAGTAAAAGCAGAGACCCTTGGCGAGCCGCTCTGCTCGACGTTGTTCAGACTGACGCACTTGGTCGATCTGCATGGGCTCGTGGACGGGAGCCCCAGCTGTCGATGACTGAAGTACGGAGGGTTTCTGCGGAGGAGGGGAATGCCGTACCGGACGTCTCTCACGGGAAGCTTCCTTGGATCGCTCCTGAAAGCGAATGTCCACTCGAGTCGCTAGGGCAATCAGGGCATCTAGGGTGGTCGGTACGTCACGACCCGCCAGCTCGTCTTTAATTCGCCCTGAGAGTCCTTCCCAGAAGGCGGCGGTTAGGGCCTCGTTGTTCCACCCTAGTTCTGAGGCCAGGGTGCGAAACCGGATCGCGTATTGACCCACCGTCAGAGTCCCCTGACGTAAGCGGAGAAGAGACGAAGCAGACGCGGAGGCGCGTCCGGGCTCATCGAAGGTACCACGGAATGCCTGCAGGAAGTCCTGGATGTTCGTGGTCACAGGATCCCCCTTCTCCCACAAGGGGTTCATCCACGCCAGTGCCTCACCCTCTAGATGGGACATGATGAAGGCGACCTTGGCTTGGTCGGAGGCAAACAAATGCGGCAGCTGCGTGAAATGAAGGGAGCATTGGTTTAAGAAGCCCCTGCAGGTCTTGGGGTCTCCGGCGTACCGGGGTGGTGAAGCCAACCGAAGTCTGGTGGTATCTGAAGAAGTGGCCACAGGAGCTGGAGCCGTGGCTTGACTAGTGGAAGCCCGGGATGTCGAAGTCGTAACTGCCGCTTGTAGCGTGTTCAGGCGGGCGTCCACAGAAGACATGAATTGCAGCATGCGGGTCTGAGTCTCACGCTGGCGTTGGAGTTCCTCCTGTACGGCTGCTAGTGCTGCAGCGGGATCCATGGCCTGATCTTACTGTCAGGGCCAGGTGGACGGGCAGACCCAGGAGGTGGATCCACTGGGCCGAACTCCTAGATGGTAGTAAAGAGTCCGGTAGCTGGGGCACTATAAACAGCAGAACAGTCCGTGCACACGAGTATAGCGGAGAAGTCCCTGGGACCACGGAGTCACGGGTGGTAGTCCGGGTGACGCAGCTCTGGTTCGGAAGCCGAGATGGTGTCAGGCGGGGTCCGGAACCTTTGGAGCGAGGTGATGAGTCACCGCAGGGATCCGGGATGGTGCGGACTGTCAGGATGGCAGATGGACAGCGTTCGGGGTTCGGGATACGGCAGGACTGGATGGCGAGGCAGGCACGGCTCTACGAGAGAGAGAGGTAAGTACATGCACAGAAACACCAGGAGACCTGACTCCTAGCTTAGGAAACACGAAGATCAGGCCCCGCCCCCTTGGACAATAACCCCCTATATACCCTGTACCTGTTTAGCCTCATTTCCTGTTAATGGACGCTGGCCCTTTAAGAAAGGGTCAGTGACCGCGCGCGCGCCCTAATGCGCATGCGCGCCGCCCGGGTGCCAGAAGCCAGGGAAGGAGGCTGCGAGGAGGACGCAGGGGAGCCGGCCAGGGCCTGGGAAGCCGTCGGGCGCCGGGATCGGAGACCAGGGGGCCTGGGAAGGACGGGCACCGGAGGCTGGAGAGCGGGGAGCGTGGCAGGTGAGCCGGGGAGCGGGGGTGAGGACCCGGGGAGCGTGACAGCACTGTATATAGACAAACCATGGACTGGCAACTTTCTGTGTACACTGTATATTGACAGACCATGGACTAGTAGCTTTCTGTGTACATTGTATATTAACAAACCATGGAATGGAAGCTTTCTGTGTGCACTGTTATGGACAGACAATGGATTGACCGCTTTATGTGTGCACTGCATATTGAAAGACCATGGAATGACAGCTTTCTGTATGCACTGTATATAGACAAACCATGGACTGGCAACTTTCTGTGTACACTGTATATTGACAGACCATGGACTGGCAGCTTTCTGTGTACACTGTATATTGACAGACCATGGACTGGCAGCTTTCTGTGTACACTGTATATTGACAGACCATGGACTGGCAGCTTTCTGTGTACACTGTATATGGACAGACCATGGACTAGTAGCTTTCTGTGTACACTGTATATTGACAGACCACGGACTGGCAGCTTTCTGTGTACACTGTATATTGACAGACCATGGACTGGCAGCTTTCTGTGTACACTGTATACTGACAGACCATGGACTGGCAGCTTTCTGTGTGCACTGTATACTGACAGACCATGGACTGGCAGCATTCTGTGTACACTGTATATTGACAGACCACGGACTGGCAGTTTTCTGTGTACACTGTGTTTTGACAGAAAACTGTTAAATCAGTGGTGGGGGCAGGGTTGGACTAAGACACCAGACACCTAGTCCTGCAGTGATAATCTCCTGATGATAAAACACTGATTGTATTGAAACAAAAACCCAACCCACTAAGTGACGTATCACTGGAATAAGAGAATAAGGAATCAGTTTTTTTGAATTTTTACAGCGTTTTTAATGTTGCGAACATGTTTTAAAATTTGCACCCTGAGCTTATGTCGCGGGCGGGGAGGAGGGTGTCAGCACACTACGCTCACCCCTTCTGCTCGGGTCCGGCGGCTGCTGCTCAGCGGTGGCTCGAGCGGTGGGCCGGATCCCGGGGGTTTCTCGAGCGGCACTCCTCGCCCGTGAGTGAAAGGGGTTTGTTGGGTGTGGGGATTGTTTATAGTCCGTGACGCCACCCACGGTTGTGGTGATTTCACCACCGCTGCTCAATACGGGGATCCCGGGGATGGTGATGCGGAGCAGCCAGGTATTGTGTTGCCCCTCCGTGGGTAGGGGTTGGTGATCCCGGGGCCCGGTGATGGCTTGTGAGGTGCAGGGCCTGGTGGGCGCAGGGACGCGGGGGCAGCGCTGTGCCTTGCGGCACTGTGGTACTCACTCAGCCTGAGACGTTGACACAGTTTTTGGTAAACAAACGGCTGGTTGGACGGGTCCCTCGGACGGTTCACGGTGCTGCGGTTCCCTGCAGTTGGCGGTGATGGTCACTATTCCCTGCACCTATGTTACATCTATTGGTAGCGATGGGTTCCCACCGGTTACCCGCTCCCCGACTACAATCTGGGCCGGAGGAGCTCCACACTTTGCCCGCAGGCGCTGGCCCTGGGGAAACTGGTGCCCTGGCGGTGGCGGTGTCTCCCCTGTAATGGTTGAGCTGTTGCCTTCAATCGGGACTTGGTTGTTGGGGGATCTACGTCCCCTTCACTGACGGATTCGGCAAATTATGGCGACTCCTAGCCTTGCCGGGGTCCGAGAGGCCCCTGCCCTGGTGCTGACTGTCCTTTGCACGCTGCTCCAGACCGCCGGGTCACCACCCGTCCGCGGTCCTTCCAGGAACCTCCAAACAGTCCCACTCCAGACAATCTCCGCCGTCTGCTGACCTTGCTGTCTCTGTCCAGGCACACAGCCTCAGACCACTTCAGGCTGTACTAAACTGCCACTTTGCACTTTCTCTACTTTCACTTCTCTGTCACTTCAGCTTTCTTCTTCAGCTTCAGCTCCACTACACTTCACTTCCTTCCACTTCCTCCTCCCTGGCTGAACTCCTCTCTAGCCCTCAGCTAGGCCTCCATTCTCTTCAAACTCCACACTCTATCTGCCTGCTTCTTCCTGCCTCCAGGGCTGTGAACTCCTTGGTGGGTGGACACCAACCGCCTGGCTCCACCCCCTGGTGTGGACACCAGCCCCTGGAGGAAGGCAACAAGGATTTCTGGTTAGCTGGTGTACCTGCAGGGAATGTGGGGTGTGTGTGTTGTTGTGACCTGTGACCCCTGGCTTGCCCAGGGCGACACATTCCCCCTTAGCAAAATGCAGACCGTCCGCGGGCTGCCGTCCAACACCGGTTTTATTTTTCTGTAAAAGATAACATATAATAAAATAACATATTTACATTTTTAATAACTCTTTCCAAAACGGGAGGCACATTTCTTTAATGTTGCATAACGGTTTACGGTTACGGTTTCCGCTCTCTCCCACCCAAGCAACCTGGCCCTGATGCTGCCCCTAAAGCCCAGGCAGCACCCCTTGACCCACAGTCCAGCACACGGTACCCGAGCGGGATCTGTCCTTCCCTCCAGAGGGTAGCCACCGGTTCCTTTGGTGGCTGGGCCCCAGCCTGCTCTGCTCAGGGCCCTCCCTCCAACCTGCCTCTCCGGAGGCGGCATTGCGGAAAACGGTAACGGCAAACAACATATTTACAAGCCACTTAACGTTTGTGGGTGCCCTGCAAGTTCACGGGCTTGTCCATGGATAGTTCCCATGCAAAACACTTTTTAAACGGTCCCCACGGGGACAACGGTGCCGGCTCCGGCCGGTTGCAAATCACAAAGAATCAGGTTAAACTTCGGTTAATCATTTTTCATCATTCACTGTAAACTTTTCAAACAAACACAAAGGTGGTCCCAACGGGGACTGCTGCAGCGGGCATCCGCTGCCCTTGAGGCGGCTACCACCGCAGGGGGTCGGCCCTCTCCGGGACCGAGCGGTACATGGGGTTTTCTTCCCACTGGCAGTTCAACCCCGAACCGCTAACAGCCGTTAGGAATGGCGGCGGAGGCGGCATGCTTGGGACCTCTTCCTCCATCAACGACATTCTCTCCGGACCCCCAGCCGCGGTGCTGATGTCCGTCTCCCACTCAATCAGGGCCGGTTCTGGGGTTTGGGTGGACTGATCGCGACGCGGCACGGCTGCAGCGGCCCCTTGCTCACGGGCCCCCACTACGGCAACCATCCTTCGCATCTCTGCCTTCCAATCCATCAACTGCTGCAGGCTCTGCGCCCTCACCTTCACGCAGAATCGGCCCAACTCCCGCTCCAGCCATGCAGCGGTCCCGGCGGGGAGTTCACCCGGGCCACAGTCCTCAAAAGCTACTCCGCCTCGTTTCCCCCAGAGCTTCGGTACTCCGGTGGCGGGTATTCCCGCACTCCAATTCGAGGACGCTGCCATTTCTCCATCTGCGTCCCCCTTAGCTCTTTTCGGCCACTCCCCTATCGGGGCGGAGTTCTGGCCTTCGCGCCTCTGCTGCTCGAGAAGACGCTCGAGCGGGAACTTTTCGCGCCAAAGATGGCGGCTTCTGAAATTTTCCTGCCGTATATCTCCGGCGGTAACAAGGCGCACCTCTACCAAACGGCAGAGCGGTAAGATCCTGTTCGTGACGCCAAGTTGTCGCGGGCGGGGAGGAGGGTGTCAGCACACTACGCTCACCCCTTCTGCTCGGGTCCGGCGGCTGCTGCTCAGCGGTGGCTCGAGCAGTGGGCCGGATCCCGGGGGTTTCTCGAGCGGCACTCCTCGCCCGTGAGTGAAAGGGGTTTGTTGGGTGTGGGGATTGTTTATAGTCCGTGACGCCACCCACGGTTGTGGTGATTTCACCACCGCTGCTCAATACGGGGATCCCGGGGATGGTGATGCGGAGCAGCCAGGTGTTGTGTTGCCCCTCCGTGGGTAGGGGTTGGTGATCCCGGGGCCCGGTGATGGCTTGTGAGGTGCAGGGCCTGGTGGGCGCAGGGACGCGGGGGCAGCGCTGTGCCTTGCGGCACTGTGGTACTCACTCAGCCTGAGACGTTGACACAGTTTTTGGTAAACAAACGGCTGGTTGGACGGGTCCCTCGGACGGTTCACGGTGCTGCGGTTCCCTGCAGTTGGCGGTGATGGTCACTCTTCCCTGCACCTATGTTACATCTATTGGTAGCGATGGGTTCCCACCGGTTACCCGCTCCCCGACTACAATCTGGGCCGGAGGAGCTCCACACTTTGCCCGCAGGCGCTGGCCCTGGGGAAACTGGTGCCCTGGCGGTGGCGGTGTCTCCCCTGTAATGGTTGAGCTGTTGCCTTCAATCGGGACTTGGTTGTTGGGGGATCTACGTCCCCTTCACTGACGGATTCGGCAAATTATGGCGACTCCTAGCCTTGCCGGGGTCCGAGAGGCCCCTGCCCTGGTGCTGACTGTCCTTTGCACGCTGCTCCAGACCGCCGGGTCACCACCCGTCCGCGGTCCTTCCAGGAACCTCCAAACAGTCCCACTCCAGACAATCTCCGCCGTCTGCTGACCTTGCTGTCTCTGTCCAGGCACACAGCCTCAGACCACTTCAGGCTGTACTAAACTGCCACTTTGCACTTTCTCTACTTTCACTTCTCTGTCACTTCAGCTTTCTTCTTCAGCTTCAGCTCCACTACACTTCCCTTCCTTCCACTTCCTCCTCCCTGGCTGAACTCCTCTCTAGCCCTCAGCTAGACCTCCATTCTCTTCAAACTCCACACTCTATCTGCCTGCTTCTTCCTGCCTCCAGGGCTGTGAACTCCTTGGTGGGTGGACACCAACCGCCTGGCTCCACCCCCTGGTGTGGACACCAGCCCCTGGAGGAAGGCAACAAGGATTTCTGGTTAGCTGGTGTACCTGCAGGGAATGTGGGGTGTGTGTGTTGTTGTGACCTGTGACCCCTGGCTTGCCCAGGGCGACACACTTACGAGTAGTGAGGTCTATAAAAATAAGCCCACAGGGACATGTTGCCCAATAAACGACATTGGAGGAGCGACAATTTATAAATTGCAAGATTTTATAGGTTCTTGATTGTGAGCTCACGGTGCGAATTTTAGAACATGTTCGCGACATTAAAAACGCTGCAAAAATTCAAAAACCTGAGGAAATGGCCGTGCTTAAAAATATACCCAAACATTTCAAAGAAAAAATGGCTGCAATTGGCGACATTTGAAATTTCGGGGAATAGACAAAAAGTCAATCTGGGGGCAAGAGGAGGTGACACAAAAAACAACTTACATAGAAAAGAAGATAACATAAATAGATAACAGTCCTGGACACCATAAAGCCAAAAGGCTGAAATGACGCTGTCAGTTTTAAGCCATTTCTCTCATAATGCCTGGCCTCATTAAATATTCCAATATTTCCTTGAATACTATACAGTGGTCGCTGCCGCTGTGGGGGAGAGGGATTCCTATGTATATACACAGTAGGTATATATTTATACTATATAAGGGGAAGTGTGGTCTTTGTCAGGTGTCCCAGCTGAAATCATGATTTTAACTGTATGTCTTTTTTATAGATCTGGCTGGTCCCTCTTTGTTGACTGCTGCTGAGGAGCCTATATGTGGCAATATATAAAGAATATAAAGAATGTTTAACATCTAGCAACATCTCAGCATGCCAAGTGTTATCACGGACACTTCTTTCTTTTCTGTCTATGTTTTGTACATATTGAGGTCATGGGCTTATAAGTCTTCACATATAGGGTCCATATAGAGCTAAATATAATTTATCTATACCTGCGGGTATTTATGTGCTTTATAATGCTTCTGTTGCCCTTACTGTGCCTGACCTTAAGATGGTGTCCTCGGCTTCCTGCCTGTGCGTGCGCCGGCTCCCTGACACTTCTTCCTCTGCCTGGCATCCAATTAGGTGTCTGTGTGCTGCAGCTGCGCACTATGATTTCCAGGATGCCAACATGCAGTGGAGAATGGGCGTCGATGAGCCGGCGCATGCCGCCGTAGGCCGGTGAGCAGTATACGGGAGGGATTTAAACAACCAGACACACAGTCCCTACACCTCCTGACGAAGGAGTTGCGAAACGCGCGTCGAGGTGCGAGCGGTGTGTCTTGGTCTGGGCATTAATCGGTGGGTATCTCCCCCATGAGAGCACTGGTTCTCCTCTTTGCAATTGATGGCTTTCCTGCAATATTTGATGGACAGAGTTTATTAGGCTAGGTTCACACTTCCATTAAATTGTATCAGTCACAATCCGCTGGTCTGGTAAACAACGGAATCCGTTTAGCAGATTCCATTGTTCCCATAGACTTGTATGAGCGGCGGATTGTGACTGATGATGCTGCGTTGCATCCTCCACCCGACTGATCAGTTGTGGATGACTGACCACCGGGCGGAAGGAACGCAGCCTGTAACGTTTTTTGAGCAGTGCAGTCCGTAGGCTTTCGCTGCGCATGCTCTGGCTCCCTGCACACGTAACCAGCTTTGCTTAGTTACCCGATATTTACCCTGGTTACGTGTGCAAGGAGCCAGCGCTAAGCGTTGTATGCTGGTAACCAAGGTAAATATCGAGTAACCAAGCAAAAGTGCTTTGCTTGGTTACCCGATATTTACCCTGGCTACATGTGCAGGGAGGCCGACACTTCCCCGCTCGGCTCTGCCCCCTCCTGAACTCCGCACTCCCCTCACACACACACACACTCACTCACCTGTCCCCAGCCATGCAGACCGCGGCACTGACGTCCTCAGCGCCATGGCCCCGTTCGGCTCCACCCACCCCGCACTCCGCCCCCCGCACACAACGGAGTCCGACAATGAAATGTATTCTTTATCATCCACTGTACAACGCATCAGTCACATGCGTCAAGCAGCGCATGTGACTGATGCAAAACAACGGAAATGTGAACCTAGCCTTAGGCAGTATTTACTCCAATGCATATAGCTTTTCTATAGCAGACTAGGTATGGATAGCAATTAACTGATATATTAGCTCAGTATTGGAGGCATTACATTTAATGTTCATCAACCCATGTTATTATCACTAGAGATGAGCGAACCGGTCGCGGTTCGGCTCGAGGTGGTTCGCCGAACAGAGGTCTCGTTCGAGTTCAGTTCGTCGAACGTTCGACGAACCGAACTCGAACGTATAGGCTATAATGGGAGGCAATCACAAACACATAAAAATGCATTATAAATGTACACAAACAGTTAATAAACATTGCCATAACACTTACCGGTCCTCGCGATCCCTTCTGCACTCTGTCTCCTGCCGCTATTCCATCCGATGATCGCTGAATCCTCCCGGTGACCTGCACTGCCAGCAGAGATGCAGGACCTATCGTGACGTCAAAATAGCCATGTGACCAGTCATGTGGCTATTATCTCATTGGCTACAGACTGGTCACATGACTATGACACATCATATAGGACCTGCGAGTGCATCTCTCCGGTACACGGTGCACATATGTGTATCGCCGTGTACCGGCGACATGCTCTAGCACACGGTCGACTCCCCGTTCCGTTAGGGACCGGCTGACACAGCCGGTCATTAACGGAGATCACCGTTGCCATAGCAACGCAGTTAGCGGTGACGTCACCGCTAACCGCGGCTCCGAGAGCACCGTTGCTATGGTAACGCGTCTGTCAGCGTTACCGCTAGCAGCCAGCAGTGATCACTCACGGAGTGAAGGCTGCACGCTGCTGCACGATTGTAGTGAGCATTGTAGTGAGGATGGAGGTTCCCCAGCCCCAAGTGATGAGCTGGTGAATCTCATCCTTCCTCACTACAATCGTCACTACTACTACACTAGAAAGAAAGAAGACAGAAGAGCAGGATCGTGGAGGGCTGACAGGGGGTAATAAAGATGGAGTCTCTAATGTGTCTGTGTATTTATTTCTATTAAAGTATTTTTCCTCTGTGTGGTGTCTTTTTTTTAACCCTTTATTGGAGATTCTTAATGGCCGGGTCAAACGTGCCTGACATTAAGAATCTCTGGCTTAATACTGGCTAGTAAAACAAAGCCAGTATTAACTCATGATTACCCAACAAGCCACCCGGCTCCAGGGCTGTTGGAAGAGTTGGATACAGCGCGAGATGATGGCGCTTCTATGAGAGCGCCATTTTCTGGGACGGCTGCGGACTGAAATCCGCAGCAGAGGCGCCCACAAACCTCGGGCTAACCTGTGCTGCGGATTCCAATCCCCAGCTGCCTAGTTGTACCCGGCTGGACACAAAAATAGGGCGAAGCCCACGTCATTTGTTTTTTAATTATTTCATGAAATAAGTGAAATAATTAAAAAAAACGGGCTTCCCTATATTTTTGGTTCCCAGCCGGGTACAAATAGGCAACTGGGGGTTGGAGGCAGCCCGTGGCTGCCAGCTGTACCTGGCTAGCATACAAAAATATGGCGAAGCCCACGTCATTTTTTTGGTGGGCAAAAAACTTCTGCATACAGTCCTGGATGGAGTATGCTGAGCCTTGTAGTTCTGCAGCTGCTGTCTGCTCTTCTCCATACAGACAGACAGCAGCTGCAGAACTACAAGGCTCAGCATACTCCATCCAGGACTGTATGCAGATTTTTTTTGCCCCCTGAAAAAATTATGTGGGCTTCGCCATATTTTTGTATGCTAGCCAGGTACAGCAGGCAGGTACGGCTGCCCCCAACCCCCAGTTGCCTATTTGTACCCGTCTGGGAACCAAAAATAAAGGGAAGCCCTTTTTTTATTATTTCATGAATTTCATGAAATAATTAGAAAACAAATGACGTAGGCTTTGCCCCATTTTTGTGTCCAGCCAGGTACAACTAGGCAGCTGGGGATTGGAATCCGCACCACCGGTTGGCCTGAGCTTTCTGGGCCCCACTGCTGCGAATTGCAGTCTGCAGCCACCTCAGAAAATGGCATTTTCATAGAAGCGCCATCTTCTGGCGCTGTATCCAACTCTTCCAGCACCTGCCTGCTATACCTGGCTAGCATACAAAAATATGGCGAAGCTCACGTCCTTTTTTTGTAGTTTTTTGGCAAAAAAAATAAAAAATGCTTCCCTGGATTTTCCATTGCCAGTGAAGGTAACACCAAGCAGTGGGGGTTAGCAGCCAGTAGCTGCTTGGATTACCCTTAGCTAGCAATACAAAAAATGCAGCGGGAGCCCATATGTATTTTTTTTAATTATTTATTTAAATAACTAAAAATAAAATGGGCTTCCCTGTATTTTGATTGCTGGACATCACAGTGCTGTAAAAATAAATCTTTAAAAAAATGACGTAGCGCTCCGCGGTATTTTTGATTCTCAGCGCAGATAAAGCAGACAGCTATGGGTTGCCACCCCCATCTGCCTGCCGTTACCTTGGTTGTCAATCAAAATACAGGGAAGCCCATTAATTTTTTCTATTTAAAAAATAGTTAAAAAAAAAATTACGTTGGGTCCCCCCATTTTTGATAGCCAGCTAGGGTAAAGCAGACGGCTGTAGCCTGAAAACCACAGCTGGCAGCTTTACCGTGGTTGGGGATCCAATGTGGAGGTCCCCTCAGGCTCTTTTTTATAATTATTTTATAAATATTAATAATTACACAATAAAAGTAGGGTCCCCCCCAAATTGGATCACCAGCCAAGGTAAAGCGGACAGCTGTGGTCTGGTATTCTCAGGGTGGGAAGGTCCATAGTTATTGGGCCTTCACAGCCTAAAAATAGCAGGCCGCAGGCACCCCAGACGTGGCGCATCCACTAGATGCGCCAATCCTGGCGCTTCACCCCAGCTCATCCCGTGCCCTGGTGCAGTGGCAAACGGGGTAATAAATCGGGTTGATACTAGCTGTAAAGTCACCTGAGATCAAGCCCAGCAGTTTGTGATGTCATGGCGTCTATTAGATACCCAACATCATAAACTGTCAGTACTAACAAAAACAAAAAATCGACAAAAGAAATTTATTTGAAAAAACAGTCCCCAAAACATTTCCTCTTTCACCAATTTATTGTAAGAAAAAAAATAAAGGGGTCCCACGACGACTCTGGACCGTCTAGAATATGGGGGGGAGACACTCAGGGAACGTATCCCCCATTTTCTAGGAGTGCGGACCCTTCATGTGAGGAGTGTGGGTGCAATGAATCTGCACTCACTCTCCCCGGGTCCACAGCAGCAGAGTCCATGTCGTAATGGTTGCTACCAAAGCTGCAATGCCCTGCTCATGAGGTAAGGGCATGCCTAATCAGGAGAACTACTGTAGAGGAAGCTCTGCTCACTGGTATATAGGTGCTCAGAGGTAATAATAGATAAAATTAGTGAGTAACCTCGGCACTCTAAATCTCCCAGACTAAGTCAGTAAGTCCCAATGGATAGTAATGCAAAATCACTCTTTATTGGTCCGTATTAAGAACATTTTTTTTTCATAAGCATATATGTTTTTGTCCAAAACAAGTTACAAATGACGTTTCGGCCTGAGCCTTCGTCAGATTGGACTTATCTGCATGTAATCATGAAAAATGACAATAATCAGTATCACATAAGAGTGAGAGAACAATAACATAAACTCGAACAATGTAGAGGTACAATTGGGATGCAGCAAAAAAATTGCAACACAGCAAGAAATGAAACACATGATACAAATGTCATAATACAGTACAAGGACAATATAGTAATGACAAATATGGGGTCAGAGTAGGCTTAGACAGCTCTGGTACGAAAGAGATGTCAATCATAAAGTAACATGTGCAGTAGGTGTAGAGCTACAGTATGCATGGCAGAGCTAATGGGTAGACTGACCATAGAAAAAGAACGGAGAAAAAGTGGAGAAAAAGTGGAGAAAAAGTGGAGCATAAGAGGAGAAAAAGTGGAGAAAAAAGTGGAGAAAAAAGTGGAGAAAAAGTGGAGAAAAAGTGGAGCATAAGAGGAGAAAAAGTGGAGAAAAAAGTGGAGAAAAAGTGGAGAAAAAGTGGAGCATAAGAGGAGAAAAAGTGGAGAAAAAAGTGGAGAAAAAGTGGAGCATAAGAGGAGAAAAAGTGGAGAAAAAAGTGGAGAAAAAGTGGAGCATAAGAGGAGAAAAAGTGGAGAAAAAAGTGGAGAAAAAGTGGAGAAAAAGTGGAGAAAAAGTGGAGCATAAGAGGAGAAAAAGTGGAGATTAAGAGGAGAAAAAGTGGAGAAAAAGTGGAGCATAAGAGGAGAAAAAGTGGAGAAAAAGTGGAGCATAAGAGGAGAAAAAGTGGAGAAAAAGTGGAGCATAAGAGGAGAAAAAGTGGAGAAAAAGTGGAGAAAAAAGTGGAGAAAAAAGTGGAGAAAAAGTGGAGCATAAGAGGAGAAAAAGTGGAGAAAAAAGTGGAGAAAAAGTGGAGAAAAAGTGGAGAAAAAGTGGAGCATAAGAGGAGAAAAAGTGGAGGAAAAAGTGGAGAAAAAGTGGAGCATAAGATGAGAAAAAGTGGAGAAAAAGTGGAGCATAAGAGGAGAAAAAGTGGAGAAAAAGTGGAGAAAAAGTGGAGCATAAGAGGAGAAAAAGTGGAGAAAAAAGTGGAGAAAAAGTGGAGAAAAAGTGGAGCATAAGAGGAGAAAAAGTGGAGAAAAAGTGGAGAAAAAGTGGAGCATAAGAGGAGAAAAAGTGGAGATTAAGAGGAGAAAAAGTGGAGCATAAGAGGAGAAAAAGTGGAGAAAAAGTGGAGAAAAAGGGGAGAAAAAGTGGAGCATAAGAGGAGAAAAAGTGGAGAAAAAAGTGGAGAAAAAGTGGAGAAAAAAGTGGAGAAAAAGTGGACAAAAAGTGGAGAAAAAGTGGAGATTAAGAGGAGAAAAAGTGGAGAAAAAGTGGAGATTAAGAGGAGAAAAAGTGGAGAAAAAGTGGAGCATAAGAGGAGAAAAAGTGGAGAAAAAGTGGAGAAAAAGTGGAGATTAAGAGGAGAAAAAGTGGAGAAAAAGTGGAGCATAAGAGGAGAAAAAGTGGAGAAAAAGTGGAGAAAAAGTGGAGAAAAAAATGGAGAAAAAGTGGAGAAAAAGTGGAGAATAAGAGGAGAAAAAGTGGAGAATAAGAGGAGAAAAAGTGGAGAATAAGTGGAGAAAAAAATGGAGAAAAAGTGGAGAAAAAAATGGAGAAAAAGTGGAACACCCTTTGGTACCTTTCATGTGGCACTAAGGGGTGCTTAGCTTTGTATTTAGCCAAAAAAATGAAAAAAAAAAATGACGTAGGGTTCCCCCTAGTTTTGTAGCCAGCTAGGGTAAAGCAGACGGCTGCAGCCTGCAGAACACAGCTGGCAACCTCACCTTGGCTGGTAATCCAAAACTGAGGGCACCCCACGCTGTTATTTTAAATTAAATAAATAATTAAAAAAAAAACACGTAGGGGTCCCCCAAAATTGGATCACCAGCCAAGGTAAAGCAGACAGCTGGGGCCTGATATTCTCAGACTAGGGAGGTCCATGGTTATTGGAATCTCCCCAGCCTAAAAATAGCAGGCCGCAGCCGCCCCAGAAGTGGCGCATCCATTAGATGCGCCAATCCTGGTGCTTCGCCCCAGCTCATCCCGCGCCCTGGTGCGGTGGCAAACGGGGTAATATATGGGGTTAATACCAGATGTGTAATGTCACCTGGCATCAAGCCCTGGGGTTGGTGAGGTCAGGCGTCTATCAGATACCCGACATCACCAACCCAGTCAGTAATAAAAAAAAATAGACGACAAACACATTTTTATTTGAAAAAACACTCCCCAAAACATTCCCTCTTTAACCAATTTATTAGAATGAAAAACAAATCCAGGTCTGGTGTAATCCAAGGGGTTGCCATGACGATCCACACTGTCCCAGTCAATGAAGAGCAGAATGTTCCCCATTGGCTGGGAGAGCAATGCAGTGACCTGAGCTAACATCAATGGGTCAGCCCAGGTCACTGCAGGGGATGACAAGTGCTGCTGTCAGCGAGGTACATTACCTGCGCTGATCTCCAGCACACTGACAGCACCTGTCACTGAGGTCAATGACCGGCGCCTTCACATCAAGCATCGCGAGAGGTCCGTGACGTCTCGGGTGGGAAGCGAGAGGTGATGTGACAAGCGGCGGCCATGGAGGACAGTGACAGCGCTGAGGTCGGGATGGCGGGACTTCATCACCGCAGGTAAGCCGAGCGGGGGGGGGTAGGGGGGGTGCGTGTGTGAGAGTGTGTGTGTGTGTATATGCTGCGGGCAGGAGGGGGCGGAGTGAGCTGAGCGGGGAAGTGTGGGCTTCCTGCACGTAACTAAGATAAACATCGGGTTACTAACCAAGCGCTTTGCTTGGATACCCGATGTTTATCTTGGTTACCAGCTTGTGGCAGGCTGCCAGCGATGGCTCCTGCACACTGTAGCTGGGGGGGGGGGGGTGTGTGCGTGAGTGAGAGTGTGTGTGTGTGTGGATATGTATGTATACATGCCGCGGGCAGGAGGGGGCGGAGTGAGCTGAGCGGGGAAGTGTGGGCTTCCTGCACGTAACTAAGATAAACATCGGGTTACTAACCAAGCGCTTTGCTTGGATACCCGATGTTTATCTTGGTTACCAGCTTGTGGCAGGCTGCCAGCGATGGCTCCTGCACACTGTAGCTGTAAAAAGCCCTGCTTTTTGCTGCTAGAACCGTTCTCGAACGTTTCTAGAACTATCGAGCTTTTAGCAAAAAGCTCGAGTTCTAGTTCGATCTCGAACAGCCCAAAAATCACTCGAGCCTAGAACTGGAGAACCACGAACCGCGAACCGCGCTCAACTCTAATTATCACTGTGTGATGTCTTTTTTGATTCACTAATATTTAGTTTTGCTTAATACCATGTCATGCTGTATTAATTCACCTGGTTGTCTATTATTGCTGCAGGTCATTTCCTCTGTCAACTCCTGCTATATAGATTGTGTAACCATCTAATTGCCAATAATATTAGGTTTTCTTACTACACTCTTTCTCCAGAGCTCCCATGTAATTCTATCTGCACTTGGCAATATAAAAAGCCCTGTATCCATCCACACTGCCCGGTGTTTGCTGTGTTGATTTTAAATCACTGCTGTCTGTGTAAGTCTTGTTTGTGTTGGGCATATAAATATCTTCATATATTCATAAATCTATGGTCTATTTAGCCTTCATCAATGCCTTATAAATGCTTTGAACAGAGTCAGTTTTTTGAAAATAATCAAAGCAAAAGGTGGCTACTTTGAAGAACCTAGAATATAAGACATATTTTCAGTTGTTTCACACTTTTTTGTTAAGTATTTCATTCCACATGTGTTAATTCATAGTTTTGATGCCTTCAATGTGAATCTACAATTTTCAGAGTCATGAAAATAAAGAAAACTCTTTGATTGAGAAGGTGTGTCCAAACCAGCGCTATGGAGTCGGTAATCCAAACCTTCGACTCCGACTCCCACATATATTGCTTATATTTAAGTGAAAAATTTATTGTAGTGCAATGTGAACATCAGACATTTAATCATTATAGAATATAAATCCAGCGCAATCACACGGAATATTAAAAAGTTGTCTTCTTTATTGATAGTTTTTAATAAAATCCAAAAGGTACATGCAGCATAAAAATAAAGGATGCCCAGGTCAGAGCTCTGACCTGGGCATCCTTTATTTTTATGCTGCATGTACCTTTTGGATTTTATTAAAAAACTATCAATAAAGAAGACAACTTTTTAATATTCCGTGTGATTGCGCTGGATTTATATTCTATATCTATTTGGTGACTTCTGACCATCCGTGCGCTGATCATCCACCACAGGACGATTATGGGACTGCAGCAGGCTTGGTGAGCTGATATTACCTATTTTTACATTTAATCATTGTTATGATACAACAATCAAGATATTTAGATAGAACATAAAATATATTTATTGGAATACAACTTTAGAACACGAAAAACTGTAATAAATTGTAAATATATAATACAATATTTACAGCCGACCCCGATGATGCCACCGTAGCAGTCAATGCACCAACGCGCACGCGCGGAGGCCAAGACGCACCGGAGACGCCACGGCGACGCACGGGGGCGGGGGACGCGCACGCGCACAACCAGAGCATCCAAGTGATGAGAACCTACGGCAGCAGGCAAATACAACAGTGCAAAGGAACATGTATTTTGAGCAACCTAAAAGGCAATAGGAATAGAGTATCGTAAATATAGCATTATAGCTTCACTGGAAACAGCAAAGTTCCTTATGCAGAAGTCAAAGAGCCACCGAAGGTTCAAAAGAAGAGATAGGAAGTCCTCAGCAAATATTCCAAAGGTTTTGCAGTTCATTTCATTAATGCAAGAGGAAGGGTGCAGACATAAATTGGTGAACACTAAAAAAGATAAGTGAATAAAAAATAATTAAAAACAATTCCCAAGGCTAGACACATCAGGCAACATAATTTCGGATATTACACCATATTGAATTACGCATGTCAAATGATCATAAAAATAATAAAAATCACATTTATAAGAAGGACGCAAAACTCAGGGCTTCATTAAGGCCACGTGGAGTAACAGTGTCCAGAGCCACTATCCACTTAGTTTCCCTTTGTGCTAGTAATTTCTTAATATAATTATTCCTTTAGTAAGCTGATGATCATCAAGCAGTATACGATGACTTGGGTACACATAAACAGCTGCCAGAAGAATTTTCTTTTCCAATAGCTGTGTCTCTCTCCGTTTCATTGAAGCAGAAATGCCATCTGCGATTAAACCTCATCTTTGGGACAGGAAAAATAGTAAGTTCTTCCACTCCCTTTGCCAGGAGTTAAATCCTCAGCTTGTAATTTTTTAGTCACGGTAAATGGGTGATTAAGCAATTCCTTCAATTCAGCCACCTGTGTCCATTGACCTTCATTTAGGGTTACCTGAGGGTTCACCATATCTATAAGAAATGATTTTAGTAACATAGTTTGTAAGGCGGAAGGAAGACATTATGTCCATCTAGTTCAGCCTATTTTTAGTGCATCTGTTCTGCAGTGTTGAACCAGGGGGAAGGTAAAAACCCATAGAGTAGGAGCCAATTTTCTTCATAGGGAAAAATGTTTTTTCCCGACTCCTAATCTGGGTCAACTATCTACCTGTAATATTATGTTATTCATAACCTTCTATTCTGTTGCTTTCAAGAAAAGCATCCATTCCCCTCTTAAATTCATTCAGTGAGTTGGCCATCACCACTTCCCCAGGAAGAGAGTTCCAGAGTCTTAGGGTGCACGTTGCAACATCGCACGTGCGATGTCGGTGGGGTCAAATCGAAAGTGACGCACATCCGGCGTCACTTTCGACATCGTAGTGTGTAAATCCTAGATGATACGATTAACGAGCGCAAAAGCGTTGTTATCATATCATCTGTGCAGTGTCCGACTTTTTTCAAAATTACGCTGCTGCGACAGGTACGATGTTGTTCCTCGTTCCTGCGGCAGCACACATCGCTGTGTATAAAGCCGCAGGAGCGAGGAACATTACCTTACCTCCCGCCGGCGGCTATGCGGAAGGAAGAAGGTGAGCGGGATGTTTACATCCTGCTCATCTCCACCCCTCTGCTTTGATTCGCCGCCTGCCGTCACAGTGACTCCACACGACCCGCCCCCTTAACAAGGAGGCGGGTCGCCAGCCGGAGCGATGACGCACGGCTGGTGAGTGCATGTGAAGCTGCTGTAGCGATAATATTCATTACGACAGCTATCACACGATATCGCAGCTGCGACGGGGGCGGGGACTATCGCGGCATTGGCTTGCGATATCGCAACGTGCAAAGTACCCCTTACTGCTCTTACCGTGAAGCAATTGCTCAATCATTAAATACATGCTGCCCCACCGAGTGGCTTGATCAACAATTGCCCCTTTCCCAGCACGTCTCTTTAAGATGGAATCAATTTTAGGGGTTCCTGGCGGCATGAACCAATTTCCTCACTTTTCCAATCAGATTTCCAGCATGTCCCTCTTGCAGACTATCTCTTATTGGCAGCTGCAGCGTGTGCACAACACAGAGCATGTGAAGAATATGAAAGTTTTGAAGCAGCTTCAACAAGATCATCTAATCCTAAAGTATCATTATGCTGTTCTTCTGTTGTAATATCGGTTTGTTCCTCAGTTACATGAACAGCAGTGTGGCCTTTCACCTCAAAAATACTGAATCCTAAATTTTCTTCTAGCTGTTGTTCATTACTCTCATTCTTCAGTTTAATTGTACTTATCATGTTTGAAGCATTGTCTGTTACAATAGCAAGAACGTTTTTTTTTTTAGTTCGTAATCTTGCAGAACCTTTTCCACTAAGGCCTGGAGAAACTGGCTGCTGTGATGAGCTTTAGTATCTTTTACTGCCAGTGTCTTGCTAACAATTTCTTTCTTGTCACAAACATATCAAACATTGATGGCAAAATAATTCAGTGAAATGCAGTGACTCTGGGCATCCAGCAAAGGTAATGGCTTTCAACATATGACAGACACATCGTTTCGTGAGGATCTGTTTTTGGGCTCTAAAACAGATCCTCACAAAGAATTAGCATGTCAGTTTGTGGCGTTTTTCTAATCTGCTTTTGCTATTGAAAACATTATCTATGAGCTCAAAAACCTTTCAGGTGATGCGGTTTTTTAAAAAGCTGATCTGCTTTTGCAGCTGAAACACGTATCCTCAAGAAACGCAGCAAAAACGCTGTGTGTGAATGTAGCCTTACATCAAGAATAGAATAGCCATTTGTAGGACATTTCATAACTTTCCCAAATTCCTATGAAAAAATATTCAGCACATTCTGTATACATTCTGTATACATACTATCGTCAATTTATTATGTATTATAGGATATTATTAATTTTATTACATTTCTTACTGAGCCAAAAGGGGCACCGACGGCAATTCCGACTCGGACTTCACAGCCTTGGTCCTATGTTTTCGTATGTACTGTATATTTAAACAAGAAAAACAAAAATCAATACACAATAATCACTAGAGGACTGGTGACAGAGTCTACATATATGTTAATGAGATTTTTTACAGGAATGGTGAGACACTGAGCTTCTCATTTAAGCCAAATGGCTTAACCGTGTCCAGTCTAAGGGGTACTTTGCACATTGCGACATCGTTAGCCGATGCTAGCGATGCAGAGCGCGATAGTACCCGCCCCCGTCACACATGCGATATCTTGTGATAGCTGCCATAGCGAACATTATCGCTACGGCAGCTTCACACGCACTTGCCTGCCCTGCGACGTCGCTCTGGCCGGCGACCCGCCTCCTTCCTAAGCGGGCGGGTCGTGCGCGGAGGGGCAGCGGAGGGGCAGAGAGGAGCGTGACGTAAACATCCCGCCCACCTCCTTCCTTCCGCATAGCCGGTGGAGGCAGGTAAGATGTTCCTCGCTCCTGCGGCTTCCCACACAGCGATGTGTGCTGCCGCAGGAACATCATTGTACCGACATTATGAAAATGACCGACGCTACACAGATCACCGATTTACGACACTTTTGAGATCGTTTATCGGCGCATCTAGGCTTTACACACTGAGACGTTGTTACCGGCGCCGGATGTGCGGCACTTTCGATTTGACCACGACGATATCGCAGGTGCGATGTCGTAGCGTGCAAAGTACCCCTAACAATCCATTCGCACTCGCGTTTAGTGAGCGATTTCTTATAATCAACCCCCCGCACACCCAAATGGATGACATCAATACCCATGAATTTTCATCCATAAGTGACTGGATTCGCCCACAAGTGACTGATACGCCCCCACAATGCACCAGCAAAGCTAATCTCCATATGATTAAAGATTAATTTCATTGCCACACGGCTCTGGGGGACGATGGAATAGGCATCATAGGAGATGTTTCCCCTGTTCTATCCTGCACTACGTTTGGTTTCTTAGTAAAATTCTTACTGACACATTCCCTATAAAGGCATATTCCCATACTGTAAGGTGACTGCATATTAATAAGACAAGACTCCCCTTTATGATTGGTGGGGTCTGATCTCTATGATCCCCCATCGTTTGTGCGTCACGGGCAAATCGCTGCCCATGGCGCACAAAATCGCGCGGACCCGTCACACTACTTACCTGCCTAGTTTTCTAAGGAGGCAGTTCGTTCGGCGTCACAGCAACGTCACTAAGCGGCCACCCAATCAAAGCGGAGGGGCGGATATGAGCAGGACGAACATCTCGCCCACCTCCTTCCTTTATCATTGCCGGCGGCCGCAGGTAAGGTGAGGTTCCTCGTTCCTGCGGTGTCACACATAGCGATGTGTGCTGCCGCAGAAACAAGGAACAATCTGCGTCCTGAAAAAGCAACGATAATTGGGAATAGGGAGGCATGTCACCGAATTGCGATTTTGCACGTTTTTGCGACGATTCAAAATCGCTCATAGGTGTCACACGTAACGACATCGCTAACGCGGCCGGATGTGCGTCACAAATTCCATGACCCCAACGACATCGCTTTAGCGATGTCGTAGCGTGTAAAGCCTGCTAAAGTCTCCTCCCTAACAGATGTTCTAGAGATGTGTCTGCTGCTAGAACTCTGTGCGGCATTGACTTGGTCTCTAATCTGAGCTGCTGTTGTCGTGGGCAGGGGGTGCGCTGCTCAACTGCGCTCGCTGCTCGGGTCCGGCTGCTGCTTGGTGGCTCGAGCGGTGGGCCGGATCCGGGGACTCGAGCAGCGCTCCTCGCCCGTGAGTGAAAGGGGTTGGTTTGGTTTGGGGATTTGGTTCGTGACGCCACCCACGGTTTGTGGTGAGGTTGGGGCACAACCGCTGCTGGTGACGGGGATCCCGAGAGCGTTGTTATGGAGCAGCTGGGATGTTTTCCCCTTCCGTGGGTAGGGGCTGGTGGTCCCGGGGCCCGGTGAGGTGAGTTGGGCCAGGCAGGGGTCGGCGAGGTGCAGGGTCGCGGGGGCAGAGCGGTGCTGGATGGCACGATGGTACTCACTCAGCCAATAACGGATACACAGTCTCTGGTAAAACAAACGGCTGGATGGATGGGTCCCGCAGCCGGCTGCTGCTGTCTTCCCCGGATGGGTGGTGACGGCTGTCTTTCCCTGCACCTTCTGTGTGTTCGGCTCCAATGGCTTCCCACCGGTAGCCCGCTCCCCGACGTATAAGTGCCGGAGGAGCCCCTTTGCCTGCAGGCTCTGGCCCTAAGAGCTCTAGCTCTGGCGGTAGCTGTATCTCCCTTGTCGGTTCGGACGGTTGCCTTCACT
>NW_027443069.1:0-61572 GCF_048569485.1 Anomaloglossus baeobatrachus
CAAACAAAACTTTTAGTGGATTTCTACTTATTTCTATTAAATATCATCTCCACCAAACAGGGACAAGCTTGCATCTGTTATAGTTTTGGAGAAAAATGTGTTCATTTCATGTATGCGCGAAATGCCTTAAAAATGGCTTTAAAATGGATTTGGAGCATGGAGACGATTATCTCGGGATTGCAAGATAACCAAACAAAACTTTTAGTGGATTTCTACTTATTTTATTAAATATCATCTCCACCAAACAGGACAAGCTTGCATCTGTTATAGTTTTGAGAAAAATGTGTTCATTTCATGTATGCGCGAAATGCTTAAAAAATGGCTTTAAAATGGATTTGGAGCATGGAGACGATTATCTCGGGATTGCAAGATAACCAAACAAAACTTTTTAGTGGATTTCTACTTATTTTATTAAATATCATCTCCACCAAACAGGACAAGCTTGCATCTGTTATAGTTTTGGAGAAAAATGTGTTCATTTCATGTATGCGCGAAATGCCTTAAAAATGGCTTTAAAATGGATTTGGAGCATGGAGACGATTATCTCGGGATTGCAAGATAACCAAACAAAACTTTTAGTGGATTTCTACTTATTTTATTAAATATCATCTCCACCAAACAGGACAAGCTTGCATCTGTTATAGTTTTGGAGAAAAATGTGTTCATTTCATGTATGCGCGAAATGCCTTAAAAATGGCTTTAAAATGGATTTGGAGCATGGAGACGATTATCTCGGGATTGCAAGATAAACCAAACAAAACTTTTAGTGGATTTCTACTTATTTTATTAAATATCATCTCCACCAAACAGGACAAGCTTTGCATCTGTTATAGTTTTAGAGAAAAATGTGTTCATTTCATGTATTCGCGAAATGCCTTAAAAATGGCTTTAAAATGGATTTGGAGCATGGAGACGATTATCTCGGGATTGCAATATAACCAAACAAAACTTTTAGTGGATTTCTACTTATTTTATTAAATATCATCTCCACCAAACAGGACAAGCTTGCATCTGTTATAGTTTTGGAGAAAAATGTGTTCATTTCATGTATGCGCGAAATGCCTTAAAAATGGCTTTAAAATGGATTTGGAGCATGGAGACGATTATCTCGGGATTGCAAGATAACCAAACAAAACTTTTAGTGGATTTCTACTTATTTTATTAAATATCATCTCCACCAAACAGGACAAGCTTGCATGTGTTATAGTTTTGGAGAAAAATGTGTTTCATTTCATGTATGCGCAAAATGCCTTTGAAATGGCTTTAAAATGGATTTGGAGCATGGAGACGATTATCTCGGGATTGCAAGATAACCAAACAAAACTTTTAGTGGATTTCTACTTATTTTATTAAATATCATCTCCACCAAACAGGACAAGCTTGCATCTGTTATAGTTTTGGAGAAAAATGTGTTCATTTCATGTATGCGCGAAATGCCTTAAAAATGACTTTAAAATGGATTTGGAGCATGGAGACGATTATCTCGGATTGCAAGATAACCAAACAAAACTTTTAGTGGATTTCTACTTATTTTATTAAATATCATCTCACCAAACAGGACAAGCTTGCATCTGTTATAGTTTTGGAGAAAAATGTGTTCATTTCATGTATGCGCGAAATGCCTTAAAAATGGCTTTAAAATGGATTTGGAGCATGGAGACGATTATCTCGGGATTGCAAGATAACCAAACAAAACTTTTAGTGGATTTCTACTTATTTTATTAAATATCATCTCCACCAAACAGGACGAAGCTTGCATCTGTTATAGTTTTGGAGAAAAATGTGTTCATTTCATGTATGCGCGAAATGCCTTAAAAATGGCTTTAAAATGGATTTGGAGCATGGAGACGATTATCTCGGGATTGCAAGATAACCAAACAAAACTTTTAGTGGATTTCTACTTATTTTATTAAATATCATCTCCACCAAACAGACAAGCTTGCATGTGTTATAGTTTTGGAGAAGAAATGTGTTCATTTCATGTATGCGCAAAATGCCTTTGAAATGGCTTTAAAATGGATTTGGAGCATTGGAGGACGATTATCTCAGGATGGCAATATAAACAAAACGAAACTTTTAGTAGATTTCTACTTATTTTATTAAATATTATCTCCACCAAACAGGACAAGCTTGCATCTGTTATAGTTTTGGAGAAAAAATGTGTTCATTTCATGTATGCGCGAAATGCCTTAAAAATGGCTTTAAAATGGATTTGGAGCATGGAGACGATTATCTCGGGATTGCAAGATAACCAAACAAAACTTTTAGTGGATTTCTACTTATTTTATTAAATATCATCTCCACCAAACAGGACAAGCTTGCATGTGTTATAGTTTTGGAGAAAAATGTGTTCATTTCATGTATGCGCAAAATGCCTTTGAAATGGCTTTAAAATGGATTTGGAGCATGGAGACGATTATCTCGGGATTGCAAGATAACCAAACAAAACTTTTAGTGGATTTCTACTTATTTTATTAAATATCATCTCCACCAAACAGGACAAGCTTGCATCTGTTATAGTTTTGGAGAAAAATGTGTTCATTTCATGTATGCGCGAAATGCCTTAAAAATGGCTTTAAAATGGATTTGGAGCATGGAGACGATTATCTCGGGATTGCAAGATAACCAAACAAAACTTTTAGTGGATTTCTACTTATTTTATTAAATATCATCTCCACCAAACAGGACAAGCTTGCATGTGTTATAGTTTTGGAGAAAAATGTGTTCATTTCATGTATGCGCAAAATGCCTTTGAAATGGCTTTAAAATGGATTTGGAGCATGGAGACGATTATCTCAGGATGGCAATATAAACAAACGAAACTTTTAGTAGATTTCTACTTATTTTATTAAATATTATCTCCACCAAACAGGACAAGCTTGCATCTGTTATAGTTTTGGAGAAAAATGTGTTCATTTCATGTATGCGCGAAATGCCTTAAAAATGGCTTTAAAATGGATTTGGAGCATGGAGACGATTATCTCGGGATTGCAAGATAACCAAACAAAACTTTTAGTGGATTTCTACTTATTTTATTAAATATCATCTCCACTAAACAGGACAAGCTTGCATCTGTTATAGTTTTGGAGAAAAATGTGTTCATTTTATGTATGCGCGAAATGCCTTAAAAATGGCTTTAAAATGGATTTGGAGCATGGAGACGATTATCTCGGATTGCAAGATAACCAAACAAAACTTTTAGTGGATTTCTACTTATTTAATTAAATATCATCTCCACCAAACAGGACAAGCTTGCATCTGTTATAGTTTTGGAGAAAAATGTGTTCATTTCATGTATGCGCGAAATGCCCTTAAAAATGGCTTTAAAATGGATTTGGAGCATGGAGACGATTATCTCGGGATTGCAAGATAACCAAACAAAACTTTTAGTGGATTTCTACTTATTTTATTAAATATCATCTCCACCAAACAGGACAAGCTTGCATCTGTTATAGTTTTGGAGAAAAATGTGTTCATTTCATGTATGCGCGAAATGCCTTAAAAAATGGCTTTAAAATGGATTTGGAGCATGGAGACGATTATCTCGGGATTGCAAGATAACCAAACAAAACTTTTAGTGGATTTCTACTTATTTTATTAAATATCATCTCCACCAAACAGGACAAGCTTGCATCTGTTATAGTTTTAGAGAAAAATGTGTTCATTTCATGTATTCGCGAAATGCCTTAAAAATGGCTTAAAAATGGATTTGGAGCATGGAGACGATTATCTCGGGATTGCAATATAACCAAACAAAACTTTTAGTGGATTTCTACTTATTTTATTAAATATCATCTCCACCAAACAGGACAAGCTTGCATCTGTTATAGTTTTGGAGAAAAATGTGTTCATTTCATGTATGCGCGAAATGCCTTAAAAATGGCTTTAAAATGGATTTGGAGCATGGAGACGATTATCTCGGGATTGCAAGATAACCAAACAAAACTTTTAGTGGATTTCTACTTATTTTATTAAATATCATCTCCACCAAACAGGACAAGCTTGCATGTGTTATAGTTTTGGAGAAAAATGTGTTCATTTCATGTATGCGCAAAATGCCTTTGAAATGGCTTTAAAATGGATTTGGAGCATGGAGACGATTATCTCGGGATTGCAAGATAACCAAACAAAACTTTTAGTGGATTTCTACTTATTTTATTAAATATCATCTCCACCAAACAGGACAAGCTTGCATCTGTTATAGTTTTGGAGAAAAATGTGTTCATTTCATGTATGCGCGAAATGCCTTAAAATGGCTTTAAAATGGATTTGGAGCATGGAGACGATTATCTCGGGATTGCAAGATAACCAAACAAAACTTTTAGTGGATTTCTACTTATTTTATTAAATATCATCTCCACCAAACAGGACAAGCTTGCATCTGTTATAGTTTTGGAGAAAAATGTGTTCATTTCATGTATGCGCGAAATGCCTTAAAAATGGCTTTAAAATGGATTTGGAGCATGGAGACGATTATCTCGGGATTGCAAGATAACCAAACAAAACTTTTAGTGGATTTCTACTTATTTTATTAAATATCATCTCCACCAAACAGGACAAGCTTGCATCTGTTATAGTTTTGGAGAAAAATGTGTTCATTTCATGTATGCGCGAAATGCCTTAAAAATGGCTTTAAAATGGATTTGGAGCATGGAGGACGATTATCTCGGATTGCAAGATAACCAAACAAAACTTTTAGTGGATTTCTACTTATTTTATTAAATATCATCTCCACCAAACAAGACAAGCTTGCATGTGTTATAGTTTTGGAGAAAAATGTGTTCATTTCATGTATGCGCAAAATGCCTTTGAAATGGCTTTAAAATGGATTTGGAGCATGGAGACGATTATCTCAGGATGGCAATATAAACAAACGAAACTTTTAGTAGATTTCTACTTATTTTATTAAATATTATCTCCACCAAACAGGACAAGCTTGCATCTGTTATAGTTTTGGAGAAAAATGTGTTCATTTCATGTATGCGCGAAATGCCTTAAAAATGGCTTTAAAATGGATTTGGAGCATGGAGACGATTATCTCGGGATTGCAAGATAACCAAACAAAACTTTTAGTGGATTTCTACTTATTTTATTAAATATCATCTCCACCAAACAGGACAAGCTTGCATGTGTTATAGTTTTGGAGAAAAATGTGTTCATTTCATGTATGCGCAAAATGCCTTTGAAATGGCTTTAAAATGGATTTGGAGCATGGAGACGATTATCTCGGGATTGCAAGATAACCAAACAAAACTTTTAGTGGATTTCTACTTATTTTATTAAATATCATCTCCACCAAACAGGACAAGCTTGCATCTGTTATAGTTTTGGAGAAAAATGTGTTCATTTCATGTATGCGCGAAATGCCTTAAAAATGACTTTAAAATGGATTTGGAGCATGGAGACGATTATCTCGGGATTGCAAGATAACCAAACAAAACTTTTAGTGGATTTCTACTTATTTTATTAAATATCATCTCCACCAAACAGGACAAGCTTGCATCTGTTATAGTTTTGGAGAAAAATGTGTTCATTTCATGTATGCGCGAAATGCCTTAAAAATGGCTTTAAAATGGATTTGGAGCATGGAGACGATTATCTCGGGATTGCAAGATAACCAAACAAAACTTTTAGTGGATTTCTACTTATTTCATTAAATATCATCTCCACCAAACAGGACAAGCTTGCATGTGTTATAGTTTTGGAGAAAAATGTGTTCATTTCATGTATGCGCAAAATGCCTTTGAAATGGCTTTAAAAAGGATTTGGAGCATGGAGACGATTATCTCAGGATGGCAATATAAACAAACGAAACTTTTAGTAGATTTCTACTTATTTTATTAAATATCATCTCCACCAAACAGGACAAGCTTGCATCTGTTATAGTTTTGGAGAAAAATGTGTTCATTTCATGTATGCGCGAAATGCCTTAAAAATGACTTTAAAATGGATTTGGAGCATGGAGACGATTATCTCGGGATTGCAAGATAACCAAACAAAACTTTTAGTGGATTTCTACTTATTTTATTAAATATCATCTCCACCAAACAGGACAAGCTTGCATCTGTTATAGTTTTGGAGAAAAATGTGTTCATTTCATGTATGCGCGAAATGCCTTAAAAATGGCTTTAAAATGGATTTGGAGCATGGAGACGATTATCTCGGGATTGCAAGATAACCAAACAAAACTTTTAGTGGATTTCTACTTATTTTATTAAATATCATCTCCACCAAACAGGACAAGCTTGCATCTGTTATAGTTTTGGAGAAAAATGTGTTCATTTCATGTATGAGCGAAATGCCTTAAAAATGGCTTTAAAATGGATTTGGAGCATGGAGACGATTATCTCGGGATTGCAAGATAACCAAACAAAACTTTTAGTGGATTTCTACTTATTTTATTAAATATCATCTCCACCAAACAGGACAAGCTTGCATCTGTTATAGTTTTGGAGAAAAATGTGTTCATTTCATGTATGCGCGAAATGCCTTAAAAATGGCTTTAAAATGGATTTGGAGCATGGAGACGATTATCTCGGGATTGCAAGATAACCAAACAAAACTTTTAGTGGATTTCTACTTATTTTATTAAATATCATCTCCACCAAACAGGACAAGCTTGCATGTGTTATAGTTTTGGAGAAAAATGTGTTCATTTCATGTATGCGCAAAATGCCTTTGAAATGGCTTTAAAATGGATTTGGAGCATGGAGACGATTATCTCGGGATTGCAAGATAACCAAACAAAACTTTTAGTGGATTTCTACTTATTTTATTAAATATCATCTCCACCAAACAGGACAAGCTTGCATCTGTTATAGTTTTGGAGAAAAATGTGTTCATTTCATGTATGCGCGAAATGCCTTAAAAATGACTTTAAAATGGATTTGGAGCATGGAGACGATTATCTCGGGATTGCAAGATAACCAAACAAAACTTTTAGTGGATTTCTACTTATTTTATTAAATATCATCTCCACCAAACAAGACAAGCTTGCATCTGTTATAGTTTTGGAGAAAAATGTGTTCATTTCATGTATGCGCGAAATGCCTTAAAAATGGCTTTAAAATGGATTTGGAGCATGGAGACGATTATCTCGGGATTGCAAGATAACCAAACAAAACTTTTAGTGGATTTCTACTTATTTTATTAAATATCATCTCCACCAAACAGGACAAGCTTGCATCTGTTATAGTTTTGGAGAAAAATGTGTTCATTTCATGTATGCGCGAAATGCCTTAAAAATGGCTTTAAAATGGATTTGGAGCATGGAGACGATTATCTCGGGATTGCAAGATAACCAAACAAAACTTTTAGTGGATTTCTTCTTATTTTATTAAATATCATCTCCACCAAACAGGACAAGCTTGCATGTGTTATAGTTTTGGAGAAAAATGTGTTCATTTCATGTATGCGCAAAATGCCTTTGAAATGGCTTTAAAATGGATTTGGAGCATGGAGACGATTATCTCAGGATGGCAATATAAACAAACGAAACTTTTAGTAGATTTCTACTTATTTTATTAAATATTATCTCCACCAAACAGGACAAGCTTGCATCTGTTATAGTTTTGGAGAAAAATGTGTTCATTTCATGTATGCGCGAAATGCCTTAAAAATGGCTTTAAAATGGATTTGGAGCATGGAGACGATTATCTCGGGATTGCAAGATAACCAAACAAAACTTTTAGTGGATTTCTACTTATTTTATTAAATATCATCTCCACTAAACAGGACAAGCTTGCATCTGTTATAGTTTTGGAGAAAAATGTGTTCATTTCATGTATGCGCGAAATGCCTTAAAAATGGCTTTAAAATGGATTTGGAGCATGGAGACGATTATCTCGGGATTGCAAGATAACCAAACAAAACTTTTAGTGGATTTCTACTTATTTTATTAAATATCATCTCCACCAAACAGGACAAGCTTGCATCTGTTATAGTTTTGGAGAAAAATGTGTTCATTTCATGTATGCGCGAAATGCCTTAAAAATGGCTTTAAAATGGATTTGGAGCATGGAGACGATTATCTCGGGATTGCAAGATAACCAAACAAAACTTTTAGTGGATTTCTACTTATTTTATTAAATATCATCTCCACCAAACAGGACAAGCTTGCATGTGTTATAGTTTTGGAGAAAAATGTGTTCATTTCATGTATGCGCAAAATGCCTTTGAAATGGCTTTAAAATGGATTTGGAGCATGGAGACGATTATCTCAGGATGGCAATATAAACAAACGAAACTTTTAGTAGATTTCTACTTATTTTATTAAATATCATCTCCACCAAACAGGACAAGCTTGCATCTGTTATAGTTTTGGAGAAAAATGTGTTCATTTCATGTATGCGCGAAATGCCTTAAAAATGGCTTTAAAATGGATTTGGAGCATGGAGACGATTATCTCGGGATTGCAAGATAACCAAACAAAACTTTTAGTGGATTTCTACTTATTTTATTAAATATCATCTCCACCAAACAGGACAAGCTTGCATCTGTTATAGTTTTGGAGAAAAATGTGTTCATTTCATGTATGCGCGAAATGCCTTAAAAATGGCTTTAAAATGGATTTGGAGCATGGAGACGATTATCTCGGGATTGCAATATAACCAAACAAAACTTTTAGTGGATTTCTACTTATTTTATTAAATATCATCTCCACCAAACAGGACAAGCTTGCATCTGTTATAGTTTTAAAGAAAAATGTGTTCATTTCATGTATGCGCGAAATGCCTTAAAAATGGCTTTAAAATGGATTTGGAGCATGAAGACGATTATCTCGGGATTGCAAGATAACCAAACAAAACTTTTAGTGGATTTCTACTTATTTTATTAAATATCATCTCCACCAAACAGGACAAGCTTGCATCTGTTATAGTTTTGGAGAAAAATGTGTTCATTTCATGTATGCGCGAAATGCCTTAAAAATGGCTTTAAAATGGATTTGGAGCATGGAGACGATTATCTCGGGATTGCAAGATAACCAAACAAAACTTTTAGTGGATTTCTACTTATTTTATTAAATATCATCTCCACCAAACAGGACAAGCTTGCATCTGTTATAGTTTTGGAGAAAAATGTGTTCATTTCATGTATGCGCGAAATGCCTTAAAAATGGCTTTAAAATGGATTTGGAGCATGGAGACGATTATCTCGGGATTGCAATATAACCAAACAAAACTTTTAGTGGATTTCTACTTATTTTATTAAATATCATCTCCACCAAACAGGACAAGCTTGCATCTGTTATAGTTTTGGAGAAAAATGTGTTCATTTCATGTATGCGCGAAATGCCTTAAAAATGGCTTTAAAATGGATTTGGAGCATGGAGACGATTATCTCGGGATTGCAAGATAACCAAACAAAACTTTTAGTGGATTTCTACTTATTTTATTAAATATCATCTCCACCAAACAGGACAAGCTTGCATCTGTTATAGTTTTGGAGAAAAATGTGTTCATTTCATGTATGCGCGAAATGCCTTAAAAATGGCTTTAAAATGGATTTGGAGCATGGAGACGATTATCTCGGGATTGCAAGATAACCAAACAAAACTTTTAGTGGATTTCTACTTATTTTATTAAATATCATCTCCACCAAACAGGACAAGCTTGCATCTGTTATAGTTTTGGAGAAAAATGTGTTCATTTCATGTATGCGCGAAATGCCTTAAAAATGGCTTTAAAATGGATTTGGAGCATGGAGACGATTATCTCGGGATTGCAAGATAACCAAACAAAACTTTTAGTGGATTTCTACTTATTTTATTAAATATCATCTCCACCAAACAGGACAAGCTTGCATGTGTTATAGTTTTGGAGAAAAATGTGTTCATTTCATGTATGCGCAAAATGCCTTTGAAATGGCTTTAAAATGGATTTGGAGCATGGAGACGATTATCTCGGGATTGCAAGATAACCAAACAAAACTTTTAGTGGATTTCTACTTATTTTATTAAATATCATCTCCACCAAACAGGACAAGCTTGCATCTGTTATAGTTTTGGAGAAAAATGTGTTCATTTCATGTATGCGCGAAATGCCTTAAAAATGGCTTTAAAATGGATTTGGAGCATGGAGACGATTATCTCGGGATTGCAAGATAACCAAACAAAACTTTTAGTGGATTTCTACTTATTTTATTAAATATCATCTCCACCAAACAGGACAAGCTTGCATCTGTTATAGTTTTGGAGAAAAATGTGTTCATTTCATGTATGCGCGAAATGCCTTAAAAATGGCTTTAAAATGGATTTGGAGCATGGAGACGATTATCTCGGGATTGCAATATAACCAAACAAAACTTTTAGTGGATTTCTACTTATTTTATTAAATATCATCTCCACCAAACAGGACAAGCTTGCATCTGTTATAGTTTTGGAGAAAAATGTGTTCATTTCATGTATGCGCGAAATGCCTTAAAAATGGCTTTAAAATGGATTTGGAGCATGGAGACGATTATCTCGGGATTGCAAGATAACCAAACAAAACTTTTAGTGGATTTCTACTTATTTTATTAAATATCATCTCCACCAAACAGGACAAGCTTGCATCTGTTATAGTTTTGGAGAAAAATGTGTTCATTTCATGTATGCGCGAAATGCCTTAAAAATGGCTTTAAAATGGATTTGGAGCATGGAGACGATTATCTCGGGATTGCAAGATAACCAAACAAAACTTTTAGTGGATTTCTACTTATTTTATTAAATATCATCTCCACCAAACAGGACAAGCTTGCATCTGTTATAGTTTTGGAGAAAAATGTGTTCATTTCATGTATGCGCGAAATGCCTTAAAAATGGCTTTAAAATGGATTTGGAGCATGGAGACGATTATCTCGGGATTGCAATATAACCAAACAAAACTTTTAGTGGATTTCTACTTATTTTATTAAATATCATCTCCACCAAACAGGACAAGCTTGCATCTGTTATAGTTTTGGAGAAAAATGTGTTCATTTCATGTATGCGCGAAATGCCTTAAAAATGGCTTTAAAATGGATTTGGAGCATGGAGACGATTATCTCGGGATTGCAAGATAACCAAACAAAACTTTTAGTGGATTTCTACTTATTTTATTAAATATCATCTCCACCAAACAGGACAAGCTTGCATCTGTTATAGTTTTGGAGAAAAATGTGTTCATTTCATGTATGCGCGAAATGCCTTAAAAATGGCTTTAAAATGGATTTGGAGCATGGAGACGATTATCTCGGGATTGCAAGATAACCAAACAAAACTTTTAGTGGATTTCTACTTATTTTATTAAATATCATCTCCACCAAACAGGACAAGCTTGCATCTGTTATAGTTTTGGAGAAAAATGTGTTCATTTCATGTATGCGCGAAATGCCTTAAAAATGGCTTTAAAATGGATTTGGAGCATGGAGACGATTATCTCGGGATTGCAAGATAACCAAACAAAACTTTTAGTGGATTTCTACTTATTTTATTAAATATCATCTCCACCAAACAGGACAAGCTTGCATGTGTTATAGTTTTGGAGAAAAATGTGTTCATTTCATGTATGCGCAAAATGCCTTTGAAATGGCTTTAAAATGGATTTGGAGCATGGAGACGATTATCTCGGGATTGCAAGATAACCAAACAAAACTTTTAGTGGATTTCTACTTATTTTATTAAATATCATCTCCACCAAACAGGACAAGCTTGCATCTGTTATAGTTTTGGAGAAAAATGTGTTCATTTCATGTATGCGCGAAATGCCTTAAAAATGACTTTAAAATGGATTTGGAGCATGGAGACGATTATCTCGGGATTGCAAGATAACCAAACAAAACTTTTAGTGGATTTCTACTTATTTTATTAAATATCATCTCCACCAAACAGGACAAGCTTGCATCTGTTATAGTTTTGGAGAAAAATGTGTTCATTTCATGTATGCGCGAAATGCCTTAAAAATGGCTTTAAAATGGATTTGGAGCATGGAGACGATTATCTCGGGATTGCAAGATAACCAAACAAAACTTTTAGTGGATTTCTACTTATTTTATTAAATATCATCTCCACCAAACAGGACAAGCTTGCATCTGTTATAGTTTTGGAGAAAAATGTGTTCATTTCATGTATGCGCGAAATGCCTTAAAAATGGCTTTAAAATGGATTTGGAGCATGGAGACGATTATCTCGGGATTGCAAGATAACCAAACAAAACTTTTAGTGGATTTCTTCTTATTTTATTAAATATCATCTCCACCAAACAGGACAAGCTTGCATGTGTTATAGTTTTGGAGAAAAATGTTTTCATTTCATGTATGCGCAAAATGCCTTTGAAATGGCTTTAAAATGGATTTGGAGCATGGAGACGATTATCTCAGGATGGCAATATAAACAAACGAAACTTTTAGTAGATTTCTACTTATTTTATTAAATATTATCTCCACCAAACAGGACAAGCTTGCATCTGTTATAGTTTTGGAGAAAAATGTGTTCATTTCATGTATGCGCGAAATGCCTTAAAAATGGCTTTAAAATGGATTTGGAGCATGGAGACGATTATCTCGGGATTGCAAGATAACCAAACAAAACTTTTAGTGGATTTCTACTTATTTTATTAAATATCATCTCCACCAAACAGGACAAGCTTGCATCTGTTATAGTTTTGGAGAAAAATGTGTTCATTTCATGTATGCGCGAAATGCCTTAAAAATGGCTTTAAAATGGATTTGGAGCATGGAGACGATTATCTCGGGATTGCAAGATAACCAAACAAAACTTTTAGTGGATTTCTACTTATTTTATTAAATATCATCTCCACCAAACAGGACAAGCTTGCATCTGTTATAGTTTTGGAGAAAAATGTGTTCATTTCATGTATGCGCGAAATGCCTTAAAAATGGCTTTAAAATGGATTTGGAGCATGGAGACGATTATCTCGGGATTGCAAGATAACCAAACAAAACTTTTAGTGGATTTCTACTTATTTTATTAAATATCATCTCCACCAAACAGGACAAGCTTGCATCTGTTATAGTTTTAGAGAAAAATGTGTTCATTTCATGTATTCGCGAAATGCCTTAAAAATGGCTTTAAAATGGATTTGGAGCATGGAGACGATTATCTCGGGATTGCAATATAACCAAACAAAACTTTTAGTGGATTTCTACTTATTTTATTAAATATCATCTCCACCAAACAGGACAAGCTTGCATCTGTTATAGTTTTGGAGAAAAATGTGTTCATTTCATGTATGCGCGAAATGCCTTAAAAATGGCTTTAAAATGGATTTGGAGCATGGAGACGATTATCTCGGGATTGCAAGATAACCAAACAAAACTTTTAGTGGATTTCTACTTATTTTATTAAATATCATCTCCACCAAACAGGACAAGCTTGCATGTGTTATAGTTTTGGAGAAAAATGTGTTCATTTCATGTATGCGCAAAATGCCTTTGAAATGGCTTTAAAATGGATTTGGAGCATGGAGACGATTATCTCGGGATTGCAAGATAACCAAACAAAACTTTTAGTGGATTTCTACTTATTTTATTAAATATCATCTCCACCAAACAGGACAAGCTTGCATCTGTTATAGTTTTGGAGAAAAATGTGTTCATTTCATGTATGCGCGAAATGCCTTAAAAATGACTTTAAAATGGATTTGGAGCATGGAGACGATTATCTCGGGATTGCAAGATAACCAAACAAAACTTTTAGTGGATTTCTACTTATTTTATTAAATATCATCTCCACCAAACAGGACAAGCTTGCATCTGTTATAGTTTTGGAGAAAAATGTGTTCATTTCATGTATGCGCGAAATGCCTTAAAAATGGCTTTAAAATGGATTTGGAGCATGGAGACGATTATCTCGAGATTGCAAGATAACCAAACAAAACTTTTAGTGGATTTCTACTTATTTTATTAAATATCATCTCCACCAAACAGGACAAGCTTGCATCTGTTATAGTTTTGGAGAAAAATGTGTTCATTTCATGTATGCGCGAAATGCCTTAAAATGGCTTTAAAATGGATTTGGAGCATGGAGACGATTATCTCGGGATTGCAAGATAACCAAACAAAACTTTTAGTGGATTTCTACTTATTTTATTAAATATCATCTCCACCAAACAGGACAAGCTTGCATGTGTTATAGTTTTGGAGAAAAATGTGTTCATTTCATGTATGCGCAAAATGCCTTTGAAATGGCTTTAAAATGGATTTGGAGCATGGAGACGATTATCTCAGGATGGCAATATAAACAAACGAAACTTTTAGTAGATTTCTACTTATTTTATTAAATATTATCTCCACCAAACAGGACAAGCTTGCATCTGTTATAGTTTTGGAGAAAAATGTGTTCATTTCATGTATGCGCGAAATGCCTTAAAAATGGCTTTAAAATGGATTTGGAGCATGGAGACGATTATCTCGGGATTGCAAGATAACCAAACAAAACTTTTAGTGGATTTCTACTTATTTTATTAAATATCATCTCCACCAAACAGGACAAGCTTGCATGTGTTATAGTTTTGGAGAAAAATGTGTTCATTTCATGTATGCGCAAAATGCCTTTGAAATGGCTTTAAAATGGATTTGGAGCATGGAGACGATTATCTCGGGATTGCAAGATAACCAAACAAAACTTTTAGTGGATTTCTACTTATTTTATTAAATATCATCTCCACCAAACAGGACAAGCTTGCATCTGTTATAGTTTTGGAGAAAAATGTGTTCATTTCATGTATGCGCGAAATGCCTTAAAAATGGCTTTAAAATGGATTTGGAGCATGGAGACGATTATCTCGGGATTGCAAGATAACCAAACAAAACTTTTAGTGGATTTCTACTTATTTTATTAAATATCATCTCCACCAAACAGGACAAGCTTGCATCTGTTATAGTTTTGGAGAAAAATGTGTTCATTTCATGTATGCGCGAAATGCCTTAAAAATGGCTTTAAAATGGATTTGGAGCATGGAGACGATTATCTCGGGATTGCAAGATAACCAAACAAAACTTTTAGTGGATTTCTACTTATTTTATTAAATATCATCTCCACCAAACAGGACAAGCTTGCATCTGTTATAGTTTTGGAGAAAAATGTGTTCATTTCATGTATGCGCGAAATGCCTTAAAAATGGCTTTAAAATGGATTTGGAGCATGGAGACGATTATCTCGGGATTGCAAGATAACCAAACAAAACTTTTAGTGGATTTCTACTTATTTTATTAAATATCATCTCCACCAAACAGGACAAGCTTGCATCTGTTATAGTTTTGGAGAAAAATGTGTTCATTTCATGTATGCGCGAAATGCCTTAAAAATGGCTTTAAAATGGATTTGGAGCATGGAGACGATTATCTCGGGATTGCAAGATAACCAAACAAAACTTTTAGTGGATTTCTACTTATTTTATTAAATATCATCTCCACCAAACAGGACAAGCTTGCATCTGTTATAGTTTTGGAGAAAAATGTGTTCATTTCATGTATGCGCGAAATGCCTTAAAAATGGCTTTAAAATGGATTTGGAGCATGGAGACGATTATCTCGGGATTGCAATATAACCAAACAAAACTTTTAGTGGATTTCTACTTATTTTATTAAATATCATCTCCACCAAACAGGACAAGCTTGCATCTGTTATAGTTTTGGAGAAAAATGTGTTCATTTCATGTATGCGCGAAATGCCTTAAAAATGGCTTTAAAATGGATTTGGAGCATGGAGACGATTATCTCGGGATTGCAAGATAACCAAACAAAACTTTTAGTGGATTTCTACTTATTTTATTAAATATCATCTCCACCAAACAGGACAAGCTTGCATCTGTTATAGTTTTGGAGAAAAATGTGTTCATTTCATGTATGCGCGAAATGCCTTAAAAATGGCTTTAAAATGGATTTGGAGCATGGAGACGATTATCTCGGGATTGCAAGATAACCAAACAAAACTTTTAGTGGATTTCTACTTATTTTATTAAATATCATCTTCACCAAACAGGACAAGCTTGCATCTGTTATAGTTTTGGAGAAAAATGTGTTCATTTCATGTATGCGCGAAATGCCTTAAAAATGGCTTTAAAATGGATTTGGAGCATGGAGACGATTATCTCGGGATTGCAAGATAACCAAACAAAACTTTTAGTGGATTTCTACTTATTTTATTAAATATCATCTCCACCAAACAGGACAAGCTTGCATGTGTTATAGTTTTGGAGAAAAATGTGTTCATTTCATGTATGCGCAAAATGCCTTTGAAATGGCTTTAAAATGGATTTGGAGCATGGAGACGATTATCTCGGGATTGCAAGATAACCAAACAAAACTTTTAGTGGATTTCTACTTATTTTATTAAATATCATCTCCACCAAACAGGACAAGCTTGCATCTGTTATAGTTTTGGAGAAAAATGTGTTCATTTCATGTATGCGCGAAATGCCTTAAAAATGACTTTAAAATGGATTTGGAGCATGGAGACGATTATCTCGGGATTGCAAGATAACCAAACAAAACTTTTAGTGGATTTCTACTTATTTTATTAAATATCATCTCCACCAAACAGGACAAGCTTACATCTGTTATAGTTTTGGAGAAAAATGTGTTCATTTCATGTATGCGCGAAATGCCTTAAAAATGGCTTTAAAATGGATTTGGAGCATGGAGACGATTATCTCGGGATTGCAAGATAACCAAACAAAACTTTTAGTGGATTTCTACTTATTTTATTAAATATCATCTCCACCAAACAGGACAAGCTTGCATCTGTTATAGTTTTGGAGAAAAATGTGTTCATTTCATGTATGCGCGAAATGCCTTAAAAATGGCTTTAAAATGGATTTGGAGCATGGAGACGATTATCTCGGGATTGCAAGATAACCAAACAAAACTTTTAGTGGATTTCTTCTTATTTTATTAAATATCATCTCCACCAAACAGGACAAGCTTGCATGTGTTATAGTTTTGGAGAAAAATGTTTTCATTTCATGTATGCGCAAAATGCCTTTGAAATGGCTTTAAAATGGATTTGGAGCATGGAGACGATTATCTCAGGATGGCAATATAAACAAACGAAACTTTTAGTAGATTTCTACTTATTTTATTAAATATTATCTCCACCAAACAGGACAAGCTTGCATCTGTTATAGTTTTGGAGAAAAATGTGTTCATTTCATGTATGCGCGAAATGCCTTAAAAATGGCTTTAAAATGGATTTGGAGCATGGAGACGATTATCTCGGGATTGCAAGATAACCAAACAAAACTTTTAGTGGATTTCTACTTATTTTATTAAATATCATCTCCACTAAACAGGACAAGCTTGCATCTGTTATAGTTTTGGAGAAAAATGTGTTCATTTCATGTATGCGCGAAATGCCTTAAAAATGGCTTTAAAATGGATTTGGAGCATGGAGACGATTATCTCGGGATTGCAAGATAACCAAACAAAACTTTTAGTGGATTTCTACTTATTTTATTAAATATCATCTCCACCAAACAGGACAAGCTTGCATCTGTTATAGTTTTGGAGAAAAATGTGTTCATTTCATGTATGCGCGAAATGCCTTAAAAATGGCTTTAAAATGGATTTGGAGCATGGAGACGATTATCTCGGGATTGCAAGATAACCAAACAAAACTTTTAGTGGATTTCTACTTATTTTATTAAATATCATCTCCACCAAACAGGACAAGCTTGCATCTGTTATAGTTTTGGAGAAAAATGTGTTCATTTCATGTATGCGCGAAATGCCTTAAAAATGGCTTTAAAATGGATTTGGAGCATGGAGACGATTATCTCGGGATTGCAAGATAACCAAACAAAACTTTTAGTGGATTTCTACTTATTTTATTAAATATCATCTTCACCAAACAGGACAAGCTTGCATCTGTTATAGTTTTGGAGAAAAATGTGTTCATTTCATGTATGCGCGAAATGCCTTAAAAATGGCTTTAAAATGGATTTGGAGCATGGAGACGATTATCTCGGGATTGCAAGATAACCAAACAAAACTTTTAGTGGATTTCTACTTATTTTATTAAATATCATCTCCACCAAACAGGACAAGCTTGCATGTGTTATAGTTTTGGAGAAAAATGTGTTCATTTCATGTATGCGCAAAATGCCTTTGAAATGGCTTTAAAATGGATTTGGAGCATGGAGACGATTATCTCGGGATTGCAAGATAACCAAACAAAACTTTTAGTGGATTTCTACTTATTTTATTAAATATCATCTCCACCAAACAGGACAAGCTTGCATCTGTTATAGTTTTGGAGAAAAATGTGTTCATTTCATGTATGCGCGAAATGCCTTAAAAATGACTTTAAAATGGATTTGGAGCATGGAGACGATTATCTCGGGATTGCAAGATAACCAAACAAAACTTTTAGTGGATTTCTACTTATTTTATTAAATATCATCTCCACCAAACAGGACAAGCTTACATCTGTTATAGTTTTGGAGAAAAATGTGTTCATTTCATGTATGCGCGAAATGCCTTAAAAATGGCTTTAAAATGGATTTGGAGCATGGAGACGATTATCTCGGGATTGCAAGATAACCAAACAAAACTTTTAGTGGATTTCTACTTATTTTATTAAATATCATCTCCACCAAACAGGACAAGCTTGCATCTGTTATAGTTTTGGAGAAAAATGTGTTCATTTCATGTATGCGCGAAATGCCTTAAAAATGGCTTTAAAATGGATTTGGAGCATGGAGACGATTATCTCGGGATTGCAAGATAACCAAACAAAACTTTTAGTGGATTTCTTCTTATTTTATTAAATATCATCTCCACCAAACAGGACAAGCTTGCATGTGTTATAGTTTTGGAGAAAAATGTTTTCATTTCATGTATGCGCAAAATGCCTTTGAAATGGCTTTAAAATGGATTTGGAGCATGGAGACGATTATCTCAGGATGGCAATATAAACAAACGAAACTTTTAGTAGATTTCTACTTATTTTATTAAATATTATCTCCACCAAACAGGACAAGCTTGCATCTGTTATAGTTTTGGAGAAAAATGTGTTCATTTCATGTATGCGCGAAATGCCTTAAAAATGGCTTTAAAATGGATTTGGAGCATGGAGACGATTATCTCGGGATTGCAAGATAACCAAACAAAACTTTTAGTGGATTTCTACTTATTTTATTAAATATCATCTCCACTAAACAGGACAAGCTTGCATCTGTTATAGTTTTGGAGAAAAATGTGTTCATTTCATGTATGCGCGAAATGCCTTAAAAATGGCTTTAAAATGGATTTGGAGCATGGAGACGATTATCTCGGGATTGCAAGATAACCAAACAAAACTTTTAGTGGATTTCTACTTATTTTATTAAATATCATCTCCACCAAACAGGACAAGCTTGCATCTGTTATAGTTTTGGAGAAAAATGTGTTCATTTCATGTATGCGCGAAATGCCTTAAAAATGGCTTTAAAATGGATTTGGAGCATGGAGACGATTATCTCGGGATTGCAAGATAACCAAACAAAACTTTTAGTGGATTTCTACTTATTTTATTAAATATCATCTCCACCAAACAGGACAAGCTTGCATCTGTTATAGTTTTGGAGAAAAATGTGTTCATTTCATGTATGCGCGAAATGCCTTAAAAATGGCTTTAAAATGGATTTGGAGCATGGAGACGATTATCTCGGGATTGCAAGATAACCAAACAAAACTTTTAGTGGATTTCTACTTATTTTATTAAATATCATCTCCACCAAACAGGACAAGCTTGCATCTGTTATAGTTTTAGAGAAAAATGTGTTCATTTCATGTATTCGCGAAATGCCTTAAAAATGGCTTTAAAATGGATTTGGAGCATGGAGACGATTATCTCGGGATTGCAATATAACCAAACAAAACTTTTAGTGGATTTCTACTTATTTTATTAAATATCATCTCCACCAAACAGGACAAGCTTGCATCTGTTATAGTTTTGGAGAAAAATGTGTTCATTTCATGTATGCGCGAAATGCCTTAAAAATGGCTTTAAAATGGATTTGGAGCATGGAGACGATTATCTCGGGATTGCAAGATAACCAAACAAAACTTTTAGTGGATTTCTACTTATTTTATTAAATATCATCTCCACCAAACAGGACAAGCTTGCATGTGTTATAGTTTTGGAGAAAAATGTGTTCATTTCATGTATGCGCAAAATGCCTTTGAAATGGCTTTAAAATGGATTTGGAGCATGGAGACGATTATCTCGGGATTGCAAGATAACCAAACAAAACTTTTAGTGGATTTCTACTTATTTTATTAAATATCATCTCCACCAAACAGGACAAGCTTGCATCTGTTATAGTTTTGGAGAAAAATGTGTTCATTTCATGTATGCGCGAAATGCCTTAAAAATGACTTTAAAATGGATTTGGAGCATGGAGACGATTATCTCGGGATTGCAAGATAACCAAACAAAACTTTTAGTGGATTTCTACTTATTTTATTAAATATCATCTCCACCAAACAGGACAAGCTTGCATCTGTTATAGTTTTGGAGAAAAATGTGTTCATTTCATGTATGCGCGAAATGCCTTAAAAATGGCTTTAAAATGGATTTGGAGCATGGAGACGATTATCTCGGGATTGCAAGATAACCAAACAAAACTTTTAGTGGATTTCTACTTATTTTATTAAATATCATCTCCACCAAACAGGACAAGCTTGCATCTGTTATAGTTTTGGAGAAAAATGTGTTCATTTCATGTATGCGCGAAATGCCTTAAAATGGCTTTAAAATGGATTTGGAGCATGGAGACGATTATCTCGGGATTGCAAGATAACCAAACAAAACTTTTAGTGGATTTCTACTTATTTTATTAAATATCATCTCCACCAAACAGGACAAGCTTGCATGTGTTATAGTTTTGGAGAAAAATGTGTTCATTTCATGTATGCGCAAAATGCCTTTGAAATGGCTTTAAAATGGATTTGGAGCATGGAGACGATTATCTCAGGATGGCAATATAAACAAACGAAACTTTTAGTAGATTTCTACTTATTTTATTAAATATTATCTCCACCAAACAGGACAAGCTTGCATCTGTTATAGTTTTGGAGAAAAATGTGTTCATTTCATGTATGCGCGAAATGCCTTAAAAATGGCTTTAAAATGGATTTGGAGCATGGAGACGATTATCTCGGGATTGCAAGATAACCAAACAAAACTTTTAGTGGATTTCTACTTATTTTATTAAATATCATCTCCACCAAACAGGACAAGCTTGCATGTGTTATAGTTTTGGAGAAAAATGTGTTCATTTCATGTATGCGCAAAATGCCTTTGAAATGGCTTTAAAATGGATTTGGAGCATGGAGACGATTATCTCGGGATTGCAAGATAACCAAACAAAACTTTTAGTGGATTTCTACTTATTTTATTAAATATCATCTCCACCAAACAGGACAAGCTTGCATCTGTTATAGTTTTGGAGAAAAATGTGTTCATTTCATGTATGCGCGAAATGCCTTAAAAATGGCTTTAAAATGGATTTGGAGCATGGAGACGATTATCTCGGGATTGCAAGATAACCAAACAAAACTTTTAGTGGATTTCTACTTATTTTATTAAATATCATCTCCACCAAACAGGACAAGCTTGCATCTGTTATAGTTTTGGAGAAAAATGTGTTCATTTCATGTATGCGCGAAATGCCTTAAAAATGGCTTTAAAATGGATTTGGAGCATGGAGACGATTATCTCGGGATTGCAAGATAACCAAACAAAACTTTTAGTGGATTTCTACTTATTTTATTAAATATCATCTCCACCAAACAGGACAAGCTTGCATCTGTTATAGTTTTGGAGAAAAATGTGTTCATTTCATGTATGCGCGAAATGCCTTAAAAATGGCTTTAAAATGGATTTGGAGCATGGAGACGATTATCTCGGGATTGCAAGATAACCAAACAAAACTTTTAGTGGATTTCTACTTATTTTATTAAATATCATCTCCACCAAACAGGACAAGCTTGCATGTGTTATAGTTTTGGAGAAAAATGTGTTCATTTCATGTATGCGCAAAATGCCTTTGAAATGGCTTTAAAATGGATTTGGAGCATGGAGACGATTATCTCAGGATGGCAATATAAACAAACGAAACTTTTAGTAGATTTCTACTTATTTTATTAAATATTATCTCCACCAAACAGGACAAGCTTGCATCTGTTATAGTTTTGGAGAAAAATGTGTTCATTTCATGTATGCGCGAAATGCCTTCAAAATGGCTTTAAAATGGATTTGGAGCATGGAGACGATTATCTCGGGATTGCAAGATAACCAAACAAAACTTTTAGTGGATTTCTACTTATTTTATTAAATATCATCTCCACCAAACAGGACAAGCTTGCATCTGTTATAGTTTTGGAGAAAAATGTGTTCATTTCATGTATGCGCGAAATGCCTTAAAAATGGCTTTAAAATGGATTTGGAGCATGGAGACGATTATCTCGGGATTGCAAGATAACCAAACAAAACTTTTAGTGGATTTCTACTTATTTTATTAAATATCATCTCCACCAAACAGGACAAGCTTGCATGTGTTATAGTTTTGGAGAAAAATGTGTTCATTTCATGTATGCGCAAAATGCCTTTGAAATGGCTTTAAAATGGATTTGGAGCATGGAGACGATTATCTCAGGATGGCAATATAAACAAACGAAACTTTTAGTAGATTTCTACTTATTTTATTAAATATTATCTCCACCAAACAGGACAAGCTTGCATCTGTTATAGTTTTGGAGAAAAATGTGTTCATTTCATGTATGCGCGAAATGCCTTAAAAATGGCTTTAAAATGGATTTGGAGCATGGAGACGATTATCTCGGGATTGCAAGATAACCAAACAAAACTTTTAGTGGATTTCTACTTATTTTATTAAATATCATCTCCACCAAACAGGACAAGCTTGCATGTGTTATAGTTTTGGAGAAAAATGTGTTCATTTCATGTATGCGCAAAATGCCTTTGAAATGGCTTTAAAATGGATTTGGAGCATGGAGACGATTATCTCAGGATGGCAATATAAACAAACGAAACTTTTAGTAGATTTCTACTTATTTTATTAAATATTATCTCCACCAAACAGGACAAGCTTGCATCTGTTATAGTTTTGGAGAAAAATGTGTTCATTTCATGTATGCGCGAAATGCCTTAAAAATGGCTTTAAAATGGATTTGGAGCATGGAGACGATTATCTCGGGATTGCAAGATAACCAAACAAAACTTTTAGTGGATTTCTACTTATTTTATTAAATATCATCTCCACCAAACAGGACAAGCTTGCATCTGTTATAGTTTTAGAGAAAAATGTGTTCATTTCATGTATTCGCGAAATGCCTTAAAAATGGCTTTAAAATGGATTTGGAGCATGGAGACGATTATCTCGGGATTGCAATATAACCAAACAAAACTTTTAGTGGATTTCTACTTATTTTATTAAATATCATCTCCACCAAACAGGACAAGCTTGCATCTGTTATAGTTTTGGATAAAAATGTGTTCATTTCATGTATGCGCGAAATGCCTTAAAAATGGCTTTAAAATGGATTTGGAGCATGGAGACGATTATCTCGGGATTGCAAGATAACCAAACAAAACTTTTAGTGGATTTCTACTTATTTTATTAAATATCATCTCCACCAAACAGGACAAGCTTGCATGTGTTATAGTTTTGGAGAAAAATGTGTTCATTTCATGTATGCGCGAAATGCCTTAAAAATGACTTTAAAATGGATTTGGAGCATGGAGACGATTATCTCGGGATTGCAAGATAACCAAACAAAACTTTTAGTGGATTTCTACTTATTTTATTAAATATCATCTCCACCAAACAGGACAAGCTTGCATCTGTTATAGTTTTGGAGAAAAATGTGTTCATTTCATGTATGCGCGAAATGCCTTAAAAATGGCTTTAAAATGGATTTGGAGCATGGAGACGATTATCTCGGGATTGCAAGATAACCAAACAAAACTTTTAGTGGATTTCTACTTATTTTATTAAATATCATCTCCACCAAACAGGACAAGCTTGCATCTGTTATAGTTTTGGAGAAAAATGTGTTCATTTCATGTATGCGCGAAATGCCTTAAAATGGCTTTAAAATGGATTTGGAGCATGGAGACGATTATCTCGGGATTGCAAGATAACCAAACAAAACTTTTAGTGGCTTTCTACTTATTTTATTAAATATCATCTCCACCAAACAGGACAAGCTTGCATGTGTTATAGTTTTGGAGAAAAATGTGTTCATTTCATGTATGCGCAAAATGCCTTTGAAATGGCTTTAAAATGGATTTGGAGCATGGAGACGATTATCTCAGGATTGCAAGATAACCAAACAAAACTTTTAGTGGATTTCTACTTATTTTATTAAATATCATCTCCACCAAACAGGACAAGCTTGCATCTGTTATAGTTTTGGAGAAAAATGTGTTCATTTCATGTATGCGCGAAATGCCTTAAAAATGGCTTTAAAATGGATTTGGAGCATGGAGACGATTATCTCGGGATTGCAAGATAACCAAACAAAACTTTTAGTGGATTTCTACTTATTTTATTAAATATCATCTCCACCAAACAGGACAAGCTTGCATCTGTTATAGTTTTGGAGAAAAATGTGTTCATTTCATGTATGCGCGAAATGCCTTAAAAATGGCTTTAAAATGGATTTGGAGCATGGAGACGATTATCTCGGGATTGCAAGATAACCAAACAAAACTTTTAGTGGATTTCTACTTATTTTATTAAATATCATCTCCACCAAACAGGACAAGCTTGCATCTGTTATAGTTTTGGAGAAAAATGTGTTCATTTCATGTATGCGCGAAATGCCTTAAAAATGGCTTTAAAATGGATTTGGAGCATGGAGACGATTATCTCGGGATTGCAAGATAACCAAACAAAACTTTTAGTGGATTTCTACTTATTTTATTAAATATCATCTCCACCAAACAGGACAAGCTTGCATGTGTTATAGTTTTGGAGAAAAATGTGTCCATTTCATGTATGCGCAAAATGCCTTTGAAATGGCTTTAAAATGGATTTGGAGCATGGAGACGATTATCTCAGGATGGCAATATAAACAAACGAAACTTTTAGTAGATTTCTACTTATTTTATTAAATATTATCTCCACCAAACAGGACAAACTTGCATCTGTTATAGTTTTGGAGAAAAATGTGTTCATTTCATGTATGCACGAAATGCCTTAAAAATGGCTTTAAAATGGATTTGGAGCATGGAGACGATTATCTCGGGATTGCAAGATAACCAAACAAAACTTTTAGTGGATTTCTACTTATTTTATTAAATATCATCTCCACCAAACAGGACAAGCTTGCATCTGTTATAGTTTTGGAGAAAAATGTGTTCATTTCATGTATGCGCGAAATGCCTTAAAAATGGCTTTAAAATGGATTTGGAGCATGGAGACGATTATCTCGGGATTGCAAGATAACCAAACAAAACTTTTAGTGGATTTCTACTTATTTTATTAAATATCATCTCCACCAAACAGGACAAGCTTGCATCTGTTATAGTTTTGGAGAAAAATGTGTTCATTTCATGTATGCGCGAAATGCCTTAAAAATGGCTTTAAAATGGATTTGGAGCATGGAGACGATTATCTCGGGATTGCAAGATAACCAAACAAAACTTTTAGTGGATTTCTACTTATTTTATTAAATATCATCTCCACCAAACAGGACAAGCTTGCATCTGTTATAGTTTTGGAGAAAAATGTGTTCATTTCATGTATGCGCGAAATGCCTTAAAAATGGCTTTAAAATGGATTTGGAGCATGGAGACGATTATCTCGGGATTGCAAGATAACCAAACAAAACTTTTAGTGGATTTCTACTTATTTTATTAAATATCATCTCCACCAAACAGGACAAGCTTGCATCTGTTATAGTTTTGGAGAAAAATGTGTTCATTTCATGTATGCGCGAAATGCCTTAAAAATGGCTTTAAAATGGATTTGGAGCATGGAGACGATTATCTCGGGATTGCAAGATAACCAAACAAAACTTTTAGTGGATTTCTACTTATTTTATTAAATATCATCTCCACCAAACAGGACAAGCTTGCATCTGTTATAGTTTTGGAGAAAAATGTGTTCATTTCATGTATGCGCGAAATGCCTTAAAAATGGCTTTAAAATGGATTTGGAGCATGGAGACGATTATCTCGGGATTGCAAGATAACCAAACAAAACTTTTAGTGGATTTCTACTTATTTTATTAAATATCATCTCCACCAAACAGGACAAGCTTGCATGTGTTATAGTTTTGGAGAAAAATGTGTTCATTTCATGTATGCGCAAAATGCCTTTGAAATGGCTTTAAAATGGATTTGGAGCATGGAGACGATTATCTCAGGATGGCAATATAAACAAACGAAACTTTTAGTAGATTTCTACTTATTTTATTAAATATTATCTCCACCAAACAGGACAAGCTTGCATCTGTTATAGTTTTGGAGAAAAATGTGTTCATTTCATGTATGCGCGAAATGCCTTAAAAATGGCTTTAAAATGGATTTGGAGCATGGAGACGATTATCTCGGGATTGCAAGATAACCAAACAAAACTTTTAGTGGATTTCTACTCATTTTATTAAATATCATCTCCACCAAACAGGACAAGCTTGCATCTGTTATAGTTTTGGAGAAAAATGTGTTCATTTCATGTATGCGCGAAATGCCTTAAAAATGGCTTTAAAATGGATTTGGAGCATGGAGACGATTATCTCGGGATTGCAAGATAACCAAACAAAACTTTTAGTGGATTTCTACTTATTTTATTAAATATCATCTCCACCAAACAGGACAAGCTTGCATGTGTTATAGTTTTGGAGAAAAATGTGTTCATTTCATGTATGCGCAAAATGCCTTTGAAATGGCTTTAAAATGGATTTGGAGCATGGAGACGATTATCTCAGGATGGCAATATAAACAAACGAAACTTTTAGTAGATTTCTACTTATTTTATTAAATATTATCTCCACCAAACAGGACAAGCTTGCATCTGTTATAGTTTTGGAGAAAAATGTGTTCATTTCATGTATGCGCGAAATGCCTTAAAAATGGCTTTAAAATGGATTTGGAGCATGGAGACGATTATCTCGGGATTGCAAGATAACCAAACAAAACTTTTAGTGGATTTCTACTTATTTTATTAAATATCATCTCCACCAAACAGGACAAGCTTGCATCTGTTATAGTTTTAGAGAAAAATGTGTTCATTTCATGTATTCGCGAAATGCCTTAAAAATGGCTTTAAAATGGATTTGGAGCATGGAGACGATTATCTCGGGATTGCAATATAACCAAACAAAACTTTTAGTGGATTTCTACTTATTTTATTAAATATCATCTCCACCAAACAGGACAAGCTTGCATCTGTTATAGTTTTGGAGAAAAATGTGTTCATTTCATGTATGCGCGAAATGCCTTAAAAATGGCTTTAAAATGGATTTGGAGCATGGAGACGATTATCTCGGGATTGCAAGATAACCAAACAAAACTTTTAGTGGATTTCTACTTATTTTATTAAATATCATCTCCACCAAACAGGACAAGCTTGCATGTGTTATAGTTTTGGAGAAAAATGTGTTCATTTCATGTATGCGCAAAATGCCTTTGAAATGGCTTTAAAATGGATTTGGAGCATGGAGACGATTATCTCGGGATTGCAAGATAACCAAACAAAACTTTTAGTGGATTTCTACTTATTTTATTAAATATCATCTCCACCAAACAGGACAAGCTTGCATCTGTTATAGTTTTGGAGAAAAATGTGTTCATTTCATGTATGCGCGAAATGCCTTAAAAATGACTTTAAAATGGATTTGGAGCATGGAGACGATTATCTCGGGATTGCAAGATAACCAAACAAAACTTTTAGTGGATTTCTACTTATTTTATTAAATATCATCTCCACCAAACAGGACAAGCTTGCATCTGTTATAGTTTTGGAGAAAAATGTGTTCATTTCATGTATGCGCGAAATGCCTTAAAAATGGCTTTAAAATGGATTTGGAGCATGGAGACGATTATCTCGGGATTGCAAGATAACCAAACAAAACTTTTAGTGGATTTCTACTTATTTTATTAAATATCATCTCCACCAAACAGGACAAGCTTGCATCTGTTATAGTTTTGGAGAAAAATGTGTTCATTTCATGTATGCGCGAAATGCCTTAAAATGGCTTTAAAATGGATTTGGAGCATGGAGACGATTATCTCGGGATTGCAAGATAACCAAACAAAACTTTTAGTGGCTTTCTACTTATTTTATTAAATATCATCTCCACCAAACAGGACAAGCTTGCATGTGTTATAGTTTTGGAGAAAAATGTGTTCATTTCATGTATGCGCAAAATGCCTTTGAAATGGCTTTAAAATGGATTTGGAGCATGGAGACGATTATCTCAGGATTGCAAGATAACCAAACAAAACTTTTAGTGGATTTCTACTTATTTTATTAAATATCATCTCCACCAAACAGGACAAGCTTGCATCTGTTATAGTTTTGGAGAAAAATGTGTTCATTTCATGTATGCGCGAAATGCCTTAAAAATGGCTTTAAAATGGATTTGGAGCATGGAGACGATTATCTCGGGATTGCAAGATAACCAAACAAAACTTTTAGTGGATTTCTACTTATTTTATTAAATATCATCTCCACCAAACAGGACAAGCTTGCATCTGTTATAGTTTTGGAGAAAAATGTGTTCATTTCATGTATGCGCGAAATGCCTTAAAAATGGCTTTAAAATGGATTTGGAGCATGGAGACGATTATCTCGGGATTGCAAGATAACCAAACAAAACTTTTAGTGGATTTCTACTTATTTTATTAAATATCATCTACACCAAACAGGACAAGCTTGCATGTGTTATAGTTTTGGAGAAAAATGTGTCCATTTCATGTATGCGCAAAATGCCTTTGAAATGGCTTTAAAATGGATTTGGAGCATGGAGACGATTATCTCAGGATGGCAATATAAACAAACGAAACTTTTAGTAGATTTCTACTTATTTTATTAAATATTATCTCCACCAAACAGGACAAACTTGCATCTGTTATAGTTTTGGAGAAAAATGTGTTCATTTCATGTATGCACGAAATGCCTTAAAAATGGCTTTAAAATGGATTTGGAGCATGGAGACGATTATCTCGGGATTGCAAGATAACCAAACAAAACTTTTCGTGGATTTCTACTTATTTTATTAAATATCATCTCCACCAAACAGGACAAGCTTGCATCTGTTATAGTTTTGGAGAAAAATGTGTTCATTTCATGTATGCGCGAAATGCCTTAAAAATGGCTTTAAAATGGATTTGGAGCATGGAGACGATTATCTCGGGATTGCAAGATAACCAAACAAAACTTTTAGTGGATTTCTACTTATTTTATTAAATATCATCTCCACCAAACAGGACAAGCTTGCATGTGTTATAGTTTTGGAGAAAAATGTGTTCATTTCATGTATGCGCAAAATGCCTTTGAAATGGCTTTAAAATGGATTTGGAGCATGGAGACGATTATCTCAGGATGGCAATATAAACAAACGAAACTTTTAGTAGATTTCTACTTATTTTATTAAATATTATCTCCACCAAACAGGACAAGCTTGCATCTGTTATAGTTTTGGAGAAAAATGTGTTCATTTCATGTATGCGCGAAATGCCTTAAAAATGGCTTTAAAATGGATTTGGAGCATGGAGACGATTATCTCGGGATTGCAAGATAACCAAACAAAACTTTTAGTGGATTTCTACTTATTTTATTAAATATCATCTCCACCAAACAGGACAAGCTTGCATCTGTTATAGTTTTGGAGAAAAATGTGTTCATTTCATGTATGCGCGAAATGCCTTAAAAATGGCTTTAAAATGGATTTGGAGCATGGAGACGATTATCTCGGGATTGCAAGATAACCAAACAAAACTTTTAGTGGATTTCTACTTATTTTATTAAATATCATCTCCACCAAACAGGACAAGCTTGCATGTGTTATAGTTTTGGAGAAAAATGTGTTCATTTCATGTATGCGCGAAATGCCTTAAAAATGGCTTTAAAATGGATTTGGAGCATGGAGACGATTATCTCGGGATTGCAAGATAACCAAACAAAACTTTTAGTGGATTTCTACTTATTTTATTAAATATCATCTCCACCAAACAGGACAAGCTTGCATGTGTTATAGTTTTGGAGAAAAATGTGTCCATTTCATGTATGCGCAAAATGCCTTTGAAATGGCTTTAAAATGGATTTGGAGCATGGAGACGATTATCTCAGGATGGCAATATAAACAAACGAAACTTTTAGTAGATTTCTACTTATTTTATTAAATATTATCTCCACCAAACAGGACAAACTTGCATCTGTTATAGTTTTGGAGAAAAATGTGTTCATTTCATGTATGCACGAAATGCCTTAAAAATGGCTTTAAAATGGATTTGGAGCATGGAGACGATTATCTCGGGATTGCAAGATAACCAAACAAAACTTTTAGTGGATTTCTACTTATTTTATTAAATATCATCTCCACCAAACAGGACAAGCTTGCATCTGTTATAGTTTTGGAGAAAAATGTGTTCATTTCATGTATGCGCGAAATGCCTTAAAAATGGCTTTAAAATGGATTTGGAGCATGGAGACGATTATCTCGGGATTGCAAGATAACCAAACAAAACTTTTAGTGGATTTCTACTTATTTTATTAAATATCATCTCCACCAAACAGGACAAGCTTGCATGTGTTATAGTTTTGGAGAAAAATGTGTTCATTTCATGTATGCGCAAAATGCCTTTGAAATGGCTTTAAAATGGATTTGGAGCATGGAGACGATTATCTCAGGATGGCAATATAAACAAACGAAACTTTTAGTAGATTTCTACTTATTTTATTAAATATTATCTCCACCAAACAGGACAAGCTTGCATCTGTTATAGTTTTGGAGAAAAATGTGTTCATTTCATGTATGCGTGAAATGCCTTAAAAATGGCTTTAAAATGGATTTGGAGCATGGAGACGATTATCTCGGGATTGCAAGATAACCAAACAAAACTTTTAGTGGATTTCTACTTATTTTATTAAATATCATCTCCACCAAACAGGACAAGCTTGCATCTGTTATAGTTTTGGAGAAAAATGTGTTCATTTCATGTATGCGCGAAATGCCTTAAAAATGGCTTTAAAATGGATTTGGAGCATGGAGACGATTATCTCGGGATTGCAAGATAACCAAACAAAACTTTTAGTGGATTTCTACTTATTTTATTAAATATCATCTCCACCAAACAGGACAAGCTTGCATGTGTTATAGTTTTGGAGAAAAATGTGTTCATTTCATGTATGCGCAAAATGCCTTTGAAATGGCTTTAAAATGGATTTGGAGCATGGAGACGATTATCTCAGGATGGCAATATAAACAAACGAAACTTTTAGTAGATTTCTACTTATTTTATTAAATATTATCTCCACCAAACAGGACAAGCTTGCATCTGTTATAGTTTTGGAGAAAAATGTGTTCATTTCATGTATGCGCGAAATGCCTTAAAAATGGCTTTAAAATGGATTTGGAGCATGGAGACGATTATCTCGGGATTGCAAGATAACCAAACAAAACTTTTAGTGGATTTCTACTTATTTTATTAAATATCATCTCCACCAAACAGGACAAGCTTGCATCTGTTATAGTTTTGGAGAAAAATGTGTTCATTTCATGTATGCGCGAAATGCCTTAAAAATGGCTTTAAAATGGATTTGGAGCATGGAGACGATTATCTCGGGATTGCAAGATAACCAAACAAAACTTTTAGTGGATTTCTACTTATTTTATTAAATATCATCTCCACCAAACAGGACAAGCTTGCATGTGTTATAGTTTTGGAGAAAAATGTGTTCATTTCATGTATGCGCAAAATGCCTTTGAAATGGCTTTAAAATGGATTTGGAGCATGGAGACGATTATCTCAGGATGGCAATATGAACAAACGAAACTTTTAGTAGATTTCTACTTATTTTATTAAATATTATCTCCACCAAACAGGACAAGCTTGCATCTGTTATACTTTTGGAGAAAAATGTGTTCATTTCATGTATGCGCGAAATGCCTTAAAAATGGCTTTAAAATGGATTTGGAGCATGGAGACGATTATCACGGGATTGCAAGATAACCAAACAAAACTTTTAGTGGATTTCTACTTATTTTATTAAATATCATCTCCACCAAACAGGACAAGCTTGCATCTGTTATAGTTTTGGAGAAAAATGTGTTCATTTCATGTATGCGCGAAATGCCTTAAAAATGGCTTTAAAATGGATTTGGAGCATGGAGACGATTATCTCGGGATTGCAACATAACCAAACAAAATTTTTAGTGGATTTCTACTTATTTTATTAAATATCATCTCCACCAAACAGGACAAGCTTGCATCTGTTATAGTTTTGGAGAAAAATGTGTTCATTTCATGTATGCGCGAAATGCCTTAAAAATGGCTTTAAAATGGATTTGGAGCATGGAGACGATTATCTCGGGATTGCAAGATAACCAAACAAAACTTTTAGTGGATTTCTACTTATTTTATTAAATATCATCTCCACCAAACAGGACAAGCTTGCATCTGTTATAGTTTTGGAGAAAAATGTGTTCATTTCATGTATGCGCGAAATGCCTTAAAAATGGCTTTAAAATGGATTTGGAGCATGGAGACGATTATCTCGGGATTGCAAGATAACCAAACAAAACTTTTAGTGGATTTCTACTTACTTTATTAAATATCATCTCCACCAAACAGGACAAGCTTGCATCTGTTATAGTTTTGGAGAAAAATGTGTTCATTTCATGTATGCGCGAAATGCCTTAAAAATGGCTTTAAAATGGATTTGGAGCATGGAGACGATTATCTCGGGATTGCAAGATAACAAAACAAAACTTTTAGTGGATTTCTACTTATTTTATTAAATATCATCTCCACCAAACAGGACAAGCTTGCATCTGTTATAGTTTTGGAGAAAAATGTGTTCATTTCATGTATGCGCGAAATGCCTTAAAAATGGCTTTAAAATGGATTTGGAGCATGGAGACGATTATCTCGGGATTGCAAGATAACCAAACAAAACTTTTAGTGGATTTCTACTTATTTTATTAAATATCATCTCCACCAAACAGGACAAGCTTGCATCTGTTATAGTTTTGGAGAAAAATGTGTTCATTTCATGTATGCGCGAAATGCCTTAAAAATGGCTTTAAAATGGATTTGGAGCATGGAGACGATTATCTCGGGATTGCAAGATAACCAAACAAAACTTTTAGTTGATTTCTACTTATTTTATTAAATATCATCTCCACCAAACAGGACAAGCTTGCATGTGTTATAGTTTTGGAGAAAAATGTGTTCATTTCATGTATGCGCAAAATGCCTTTGAAATGGCTTTAAAATGGATTTGGAGCATGGAGACGATTATCTCAGGATGGCAATATAAACAAACGAAACTTTTAGTAGATTTCTACTTATTTTATTAAATATTATCTCCACCAAACAGGACAAGCTTGCATCTGTTATAGTTTTGGAGAAAAATGTGTTCATTTCATGTATGCGCGAAATGCCTTAAAAATGGCTTTAAAATGGATTTGGAGCATGGAGACGATTATTTTGGGATTGCAAGATAACCAAACAAAACTTTTAGTGGATTTCTACTTATTTTATTAAATATCATCTCCACCAAACAGGACAAGCTTGCATCTGTTATAGTTTTGGAGAAAAATGTGTTCATTTCATGTATGCGCGAAATGCCTTAAAAATGGCTTTAAAATGGATTTGGAGCATGGAGACGATTATCTCGGGATTGCAAGATAACCAAACAAAACTTTTAGTGGATTTCTACTTATTTTATTAAATATCATCTCCACCAAACAGGACAAGCTTGCATGTGTTATAGTTTTGGAGAAAAATGTGTTCATTTCATGTATGCGCAAAATGCCTTTGAAATGGCTTTAAAATGGATTTGGAGCATGGAGACGATTATCTCAGGATGGCAATATAAACAAACGAAACTTTTAGTAGATTTCTACTTATTTTATTAAATATTATCTCCACCAAACAGGACAAGCTTGCATCTGTTATAGTTTTGGAGAAAAATGTGTTCATTTCATGTATGCGCGAAATGCCTTAAAAATGGCTTTAAAATGGATTTGGAGCATGGAGACGAGTATCTCGGGATTGCAAGATAACCAAACAAAACTTTTAGTGGATTTCTACTTATTTTATTAAATATCATCTCCACCAAACAGGACAAGCTTGCATCTGTTATAGTTTTGGAGAAAAATGTGTTCATTTCATGTATGCGCGAAATGCCTTAAAAATGGCTTTAAAATGGATTTGGAGCATGGAGACGATTATCTCGGGATTGCAAGATAACCAAACAAAACTTTTAGTGGATTTCTACTTATTTTATTAAATATCATCTCCACCAAACAGGACAAGCTTGCATCTGTTATAGTTTTGGAGAAAAATGTGTTCATTTCATGTATGCGCGAAATGCCTTAAAAATGGCTTTAAAATGGATTTGGAGCATGGAGACGATTATCTCGGGATTGCAAGATAACCAACCAAAACTTTTAGTGGATTTCTACTTATTTTATTAAATATCATCTCCACCAAACAGGACAAGCTTGCATCTGTTATAGTTTTGGAGAAAAATGTGTTCATTTCATGTATGCGCGAAATGCCTTAAAAATGGCTTTAAAATGGATTTGGAGCATGGAGACGATTATCTCGGGATTGCAAGATAACCAAACAAAACTTTTAGTGGATTTCTACTTATTTTATTAAATATCATCTCCACCAAACAGGACAAGCTTGCATCTGTTATAGTTTTGGAGAAAAATGTGTTCATTTCATGTATGCGCGAAATGCCTTAAAAATGGCTTTAAAATGGATTTGGAGCATGGAGACGATTATCTCGGGATTGCAAGATAACCAAACAAAACTTTTAGTGGATTTCTACTTATTTTATTAAATATCATCTCCACCAAACAGGACAAGCTTGCATCTGTTATAGTTTTGGAGAAAAATGTGTTCATTTCATGTATGCGCGAAATGCCTTAAAAATGGCTTTAAAATGGATTTGGAGCATGGAGACGATTATCTCGGGATTGCAAGATAACCAAACAAAACTTTTAGTGGATTTCTACTTATTTTATTAAATATCATCTCCACCAAACAGGACAAGCTTGCATCTGTTATAGTTTTGGAGAAAAATGTGTTCATTTCATGTATGCGCGAAATGCCTTAAAAATGGCTTTAAAATGGATTTGGAGCATGGAGACGATTATCTCGGGATTGCAATATAACCAAACAAAACTTTTAGTGGATTTCTACTTATTTTATTAAATATCATCTCCACCAAACAGGACAAGCTTGCATCTGTTATAGTTTTGGAGAAAAATGTGTTCATTTCATGTATGCGCGAAATGCCTTAAAAATGGCTTTAAAATGGATTTGGAGCATGGAGACGATTATCTCGGGATTGCAAGATAACAAAACAAAACTTTTAGTGGATTTCTACTTATTTTATTAAATATCATCTCCACCAAACAGGACAAGCTTGCATCTGTTATAGTTTTGGAGAAAAATGTGTTCATTTCATGTATGCGCGAAATGCCTTAAAAATGGCTTTAAAATGGATTTGGAGCATGGAGACGATTATCTCGGGATTGCAAGATAACCAAACAAAACTTTTAGTGGATTTCTACTTATTTTATTAAATATCATCTCCACCAAACAGGACAAGCTTGCATCTGTTATAGTTTTGGAGAAAAATGTGTTCATTTCATGTATGCGCGAAATGCCTTAAAAATGGCTTTAAAATGGATTTGGAGCATGGAGACGATTATCTCGGGATTGCAAGATAACCAAACAAAACTTTTAGTGGATTTCTACTTATTTTATTAAATATCATCTCCACCAAACAGGACAAGCTTGCATGTGTTATAGTTTTGGAGAAAAATGTGTTCATTTCATGTATGCGCAAAATGCCTTTGAAATGGCTTTAAAATGGATTTGGAGCATGGAGACGATTATCTCAGGATGGCAATATAAACAAACGAAACTTTTAGTAGATTTCTACTAATTTTATTAAATATTATCTCCACCAAACAGGACAAGCTTGCATCTGTTATAGTTTTGGAGAAAAATGTGTTCATTTCATGTATGCGCGAAATGCCTTAAAAATGGCTTTAAAATGGATTTGGAGCATGGAGACGATTATCTCGGGATTGCAAGATAACCAAACAAAACTTTTAGTGGATTTCTACTTATTTTATTAAATATCATCTCCACCAAACAGGACAAGCTTGCATCTGTTATAGTTTTGGAGAAAAATGTGTTCATTTCATGTATGCGCGAAATGCCTTAAAAATGGCTTTAAAATGGATTTGGAGCATGGAGACGATTATCTCGGGATTGCAAGATAACCAAACAAAACTTTTAGTGGATTTCTACTTATTTTATTAAATATCATCTCCACCAAACAGGACAAGCTTGCATCTGTTATAGTTTTGGAGAAAAATGTGTTCATTTCATGTATGCGCGAAATGCCTTAAAAATGGCTTTAAAATGGATTTGGAGCATGGAGACGATTATCTCGGGATTGCAAGATAACCAAACAAATCTTTTAGTGGATTTCTACTTATTTTATTAAATATCATCTCCACCAAACAGGACAAGCTTGCATGTGTTATAGTTTTGGAGAAAAATGTGTTCATTTCATGTATGCGCAAAATGCCTTTGAAATGGCTTTAAAATGGATTTGGAGCATGGAGACGATTATCTCAGGATGGCAATATAAACAAACGAAACTTTTAGTAGATTTCTACTTATTTTATTAAATATTATCTCCACCAAACAGGACAAGCTTGCATCTGTTATAGTTTTGGAGAAAAATGTGTTCATTTCATGTATGCGCGAAATGCCTTAAAAATGGCTTTAAAATGGATTTGGAGCATGGAGACGATTATCTCGGGATTGCAAGATAACCAAACAAAACTTTTAGTGGATTTCTACTTATTTTATTAAATATCATCTCCACCAAACAGGACAAGCTTGCATCTGTTATAGTTTTGGAGAAAAATGTGTTCATTTCATGTATGCGCGAAATGCCTTAAAAATGGCTTTAAAATGGATTTGGAGCATGGAGACGATTATCTCGGGATTGCAAGATAACCAAACAAAACTTTTAGTGGATTTCTACTTATTTTATTAAATATCATCTCCACCAAACAGGACAAGCTTGCATCTGTTATAGTTTTGGAGAAAAATGTGTTCATTTCATGTATGCGCGAAATGCCTTAAAAATGGCTTTAAAATGGATTTGGAGCATGGAGACGATTATCTCGGGATTGCAAGATAACCAAACAAAACTTTTAGTGGATTTCTACTTATTTTATTAAATATCATCTCCACCAAACAGGACAAGCTTGCATCTGTTATAGTTTTGGAGAAAAATGTGTTCATTTCATGTATGCGCGAAATGCCTTAAAAATGGCTTTAAAATGGATTTGGAGCATGGAGACGATTATCTCGGGATTGCAAGATAACCAAACAAAACTTTTAGTGGATTTCTACTTATTTTATTAAATATCATCTCCACCAAACAGGACAAGCTTGCATCTGTTATAGTTTTGGAGAAAAATGTGTTCATTTCATGTATGCGCGAAATGCCTTAAAAATGGCTTTAAAATGGATTTGGAGCATGGAGATGATTATCTCGGGATTGCAATATAACCAAACAAAACTTTTAGTGGATTTCTACTTATTTTATTAAATATCATCTCCACCAAACAGGACAAGCTTGCATCTGTTATAGTTTTGGAGAAAAATGTGTTCATTTCATGTATGCGCGAAATGCCTTAAAAATGGCTTTAAAATGGATTTGGAGCATGGAGACGATTATCTCGGGATTGCAAGATAACCAAACAAAACTTTTAGTGGATTTCTACTTATTTTATTAAATATCATCTCCACCAAACAGGACAAGCTTGCATGTGTTATAGTTTTGGAGAAAAATGTGTTCATTTCATGTATGCGCGAAATGCCTTAAAAATGGCTTTAAAATGGATTTGGAGCATGGAGACGATTATCTCGGGATTGCAAGATAACCAAACAAAACTTTTAGTGGATTTCTACTTATTTTATTAAATATCATCTCCACCAAACAGGACAAGCTTGCATCTGTTATAGTTTTGGAGAAAAATGTGTTCATTTCATGTATGCGCGAAATGCCTTAAAAATGGCTTTAAAATGGATTTGGAGCATGGAGACGATTATCTCGGGATTGCAAGATAACAAAACAAAACTTTTAGTGGATTTCTACTTATTTTATTAAATATCATCTCCACCAAACAGGACAAGCTTGCATGTGTTATAGTTTTGGAGAAAAATGTGTTCATTTCATGTATGCGCAAAATGCCTTTGAAATGGCTTTAAAATGGATTTGGAGCATGGAGACGAATATCTCGGGATTGCAAGATAACCAAACAAAACTTTTAGTGGATTTCTACTTATTTTATTAAATACCATCTCCACCAAACAGGACAAGCTTGCATCTGTTATAGTTTTGGAGAAAAATGTGTTCATTTCATGTATGCGCGAAATGCCTTAAAAATGACTATAAAATGGATTTGGAGCATGGAGACGATTATCTCGGGATTGCAAGATAACCAAACAAAACTTTTAGTGGATTTCTACTTATTTTATTAAATATCATCTCCACCAAACAGGACAAGCTTGCATCTGTTATAGTTTTGGAGAAAAATGTGTTCATTTCATGTATGCGCGAAATGCCTTAAAAATGGCTTTAAAATGGATTTGGAGCATGGAGACGATTATCTCGGGATTGCAAGATAACCAAACAAAACTTTTAGTGGATTTCTACTTATTTTATTAAATATCATCTCCACCAAACAGGACAAGCTTGCATCTGTTATAGTTTTGGAGAAAAATGTGTTCATTTCATGTATGCGCGAAATGCCTTAAAAATGGCTTTAAAATGGATTTGGAGCATGGAGACGATTATCTCGGGATTGCAAGATAACCAAACAAAACTTTTAGTTGATTTCTACTTATTTTATTAAATATCATCTCCACCAAACAGGACAAGCTTGCATGTGTTATAGTTTTGGAGAAAAATGTGTTCATTTCATGTATGCGCAAAATGCCTTTGAAATGGCTTTAAAATGGATTTGGAGCATGGAGACGATTATCTCAGGATGGCAATATAAACAAACGAAACTTTTAGTAGATTTCTACTTATTTTATTAAATATTATCTCCACCAAACAGGACAAGCTTGCATCTGTTATAGTTTTGGAGAAAAATGTGTTCATTTCATGTATGCGCGAAATGCCTTAAAAATGGCTTTAAAATGGATTTGGAGCATGGAGACGATTATCTCGGGATTGCAAGATAACCAAACAAAACTTTTAGTGGATTTCTACTTATTTTATTAAATATCATCTCCACCAAACAGGACAAGCTTGCATCTGTTATAGTTTTGGAGAAAAATGTGTTCATTTCATGTATGCGCGAAATGCCTTAAAAATGGCTTTAAAATGGATTTGGAGCATGGAGACGATTATCTCGGGATTGCAAGATAACCAAACAAAACTTTTAGTGGATTTCTACTTATTTTATTAAATATCATCTCCACCAAACAGGACAAGCTTGCATGTGTTATAGTTTTGGAGAAAAATGTGTTCATTTCATGTATGCGCAAAATGCCTTTGAAATGGCTTTAAAATGGATTTGGAGCATGGAGACGATTATCTCGGGATTGCAAGATAACCAAACAAAACTTTTAGTGGATTTCTACTTATTTTATTAAATATCATCTCCACCAAACAGGACAAGCTTGCATCTGTTATAGTTTTGGAGAAAAATGTGTTCATTTCATGTATGCGCGAAATGCCTTAAAAATGGCTTTAAAATGGATTTGGAGCATGGAGACGATTATCTCGGGATTGCAAGATAACCAAACAAAACTTTTAGTGGATTTCTACTTATTTTATTAAATATCATCTCCACCAAACAGGACAAGCTTGCATGTGTTATAGTTTTGGAGAAAAATGTGTTCATTTCATGTATGCGCAAAATGCCTTTGAAATGGCTTTAAAATGGATTTGGAGCATGGAGACGATTATCTCAGGATGGCAATATAAACAAACAAAACTTTTAGTAGATTTCTACTTATTTTATTAAATATTATCTCCACCAAACAGGACAAGCTTGCATCTGTTATAGTTTTGGAGAAAAATGTGTTCATTTCATGTATGCGCGAAATGCCTTAAAAATGGCTTTAAAATGGATTTGGAGCATGGAGACGATTATCTCGGGATTGCAAGATAACCAAACAAAACTTTTAGTGGATTTCTACTTATTTTATTAAATATCATCTCCACCAAACAGGACAAGCTTGCATCTGTTATAGTTTTGGAGAAAAATGTGTTCATTTCATGTATGCGCGAAATGCCTTAAAAATGGCTTTAAAATGGATTTGGAGCATGGAGACGATTATCTCGGGATTGCAAGATAACCAAACAAAACTTTTAGTGGATTTCTACTTATTTTATTAAATATCATCTCCACCAAACAGGACAAGCTTGCATCTGTTATAGTTTTGGAGAAAAATGTGTTCATTTCATGTATGCGCGAAATGCCTTAAAAATGGCTTTAAAATGGATTTGGAGCATGGAGACGATTATCTCGGGATTGCAAGATAACCAAACAAAACTTTTAGTGGATTTCTACTTATTTTATTAAATATCATCTCCACCAAACAGGACAAGCTTGCATGTGTTATAGTTTTGGAGAAAAATGTGTTCATTTCATGTATGCGCAAAATGCCTTTGAAATGGCTTTAAAATGGATTTGGAGCATGGACACGATTATCTCGGGATTGCAAGATAACCAAACAAAACTTTTAGTGGATTTCTACTTATTTTATTAAATATCATCTCCACCAAACAGGACAAGCTTGCATCTGTTATAGTTTTGGAGAAAAATGTGTTCATTTCATGTATGCGCGAAATGCCTTAAAAATGGCTTTAAAATGGATTTGGAGCATGGAGACGATTATCTCGGGATTGCAAGATAACCAAACAAAACTTTTAGTGGATTTCTACTTATTTTATTAAATATCATCTCCACCAAACAGGACAAGCTTGCATGTGTTATAGTTTTGGAGAAAAATGTGTTCATTTCATGTATGCGCAAAATGCCTTTGAAATGGCTTTAAAATGGATTTGGAGCATGGAGACGATTATCTCAGGATGGCAATATAAACAAACGAAACTTTTAGTAGATTTCTACTTATTTTATTAAATATTATCTCCACCAAACAGGACAAGCTTGCATCTGTTATAGTTTTGGAGAAAAATGTGTTCATTTCATGTATGCGCGAAATGCCTTAAAAATGGCTTTAAAATGGATTTGGAGCATGGAGACGATTATCTCGGGATTGCAAGATAACCAAACAAAACTTTTAGTGGATTTCTACTTATTTTATTAAATATCATCTCCACCAAACAGGACAAGCTTGCATCTGTTATAGTTTTGGAGAAAAATGTGTTCATTTCATGTATGCGCGAAATGCCTTAAAAATGGCTTTAAAATGGATTTGGAGCATGGAGACGATTATCTCGGGATTGCAAGATAACCAAACAAAACTTTTAGTGGATTTCTACTTATTTTATTAAATATCATCTCCACCAAACAGGACAAGCTTGCATGTGTTATAGTTTTGGAGAAAAATGTGTTCATTTCATGTATGCGCAAAATGCCTTTGAAATGGCTTTAAAATGGATTTGGAGCATGGAGACGATTATCTCGGGATTGCAAGATAACCAAACAAAACTTTTAGTGGATTTCTACTTATTTTATTAAATATCATCTCCACCAAACAGGACAAGCTTGCATCTGTTATAGTTTTGGAGAAAAATGTGTTCATTTCATGTATGCGCGAAATGCCTTAAAAATGGCTTTAAAATGGATTTGGAGCATGGAGACGATTATCTCGGGATTGCAAGATAACCAAACAAAACTTTTAGTGGATTTCTACTTATTTTATTAAATATCATCTCCACCAAACAGGACAAGCTTGCATGTGTTATAGTTTTGGAGAAAAATGTGTTCATTTCATGTATGCGCAAAATGCCTTTGAAATGGCTTTAAAATGGATTTGGAGCATGGAGACGATTATCTCGGGATTGCAAGATAACCAAACAAAACTTTTAGTGGATTTCTACTTATTTTATTAAATATCATCTCCACCAAACAGGACAAGCTTGCATCTGTTATAGTTTTGGAGAAAAATGTGTTCATTTCATGTATGCGCGAAATGCCTTAAAAATGGCTTTAAAATGGATTTGGAGCATGGAGACGATTATCTCGGGATTGCAAGATAACCAAACAAAACTTTTAGTGGATTTCTACTTATTTTATTAAATATCATCTCCACCAAACAGGACAAGCTTGCATGTGTTATAGTTTTGGAGAAAAATGTGTTCATTTCATGTATGCGCAAAATGCCTTTGAAATGGCTTTAAAATGGATTTGGAGCATGGAGACGATTATCTCAGGATGGCAATATAAACAAACGAAACTTTTAGTAGATTTCTACTTATTTTATTAAATATTATCTCCACCAAACAGGACAAGCTTGCATCTGTTATAGTTTTGGAGAAAAATGTGTTCATTTCATGTATGCGCGAAATGCCTTAAAAATGGCTTTAAAATGGATTTGGAGCATGGAGACGATTATCTCGGGATTGCAAGATAACCAAACAAAACTTTTAGTGGATTTCTACTTATTTTATTAAATATCATCTCCACCAAACAGGACAAGCTTGCATCTGTTATAGTTTTGGAGAAAAATGTGTTCATTTCATGTATGCGCGAAATGCCTTAAAAATGGCTTTAAAATGGATTTGGAGCATGGAGACGATTATCTCGGGATTGCAAGATAACCAAACAAAACTTTTAGTGGATTTCTACTTATTTTATTAAATATCATCTCCACCAAACAGGACAAGCTTGCATGTGTTATAGTTTTGGAGAAATATGTGTTCATTTCATGTATGCGCAAAATGCCTTTGAAATGGCTTTAAAATGGATTTGGAGCATGGAGACGATTATCTCAGGATGGCAATATAAACAAACGAAACTTTTAGTAGATTTCTACTTATTTTATTAAATATTATCTCCACCAAACAGGACAAGCTTGCATCTGTTATAGTTTTGGAGAAAAATGTGTTCATTTCATGTATGCGCGAAATGCCTTAAAAATGGCTTTAAAATGGATTTGGAGCATGGAGACGATTATCTCGGGATTGCAAGATAACCAAACAAAACTTTTAGTGGATTTCTACTTATTTTATTACATATCATCTCCACCAAACAGGACAAGCTTGCATCTGTTATAGTTTTGGAGAAAAATGTGTTCATTTCATGTATGCGCGAAATGCCTTAAAAATGCCTTTAAAATGGATTTGGAGCATGGAGACGATTATCTCGGGATTGCAAGATAACCAAACAAAACTTTTAGTGGATTTCTACTTATTTTATTAAATATCATCTCCACCAAACAGGACAAGCTTGCATCTGTTATAGTTTTGGAGAAAAATGTGTTCATTTCATGTATGCGCGAAGTGCCTTAAAAATGGCTTTAAAATGGATTTGGAGCATGGAGACGATTATCTCGGGATTGCAAGATAACCAAACAAAACTTTTAGTGGATTTCTACTTATTTTATTAAATATCATCTCCACCAAACAGGACAAGCTTGCATCTGTTATAGTTTTGGAGAAAAATGTGTTCATTTCATGTATGCGCGAAATGCCTTAAAAATGGCTTTAAAATGGATTTGGAGCATGGAGACGATTATCTCGGGATTGCAATATAACCAAACAAAACTTTTAGTGGATTTCTACTTATTTTATTAAATATCATCTCCACCAAACAGGACAAGCTTGCATCTGTTATAGTTTTGGAGAAAAATGTGTTCATTTCATGTATGCGCGAAATGCCTTAAAAATGGCTTTAAAATGGATTTGGAGCATGGAGACGATTATCTCGGGATTGCAAGATAACCAAACAAAACTTTTAGTGGATTTCTACTTATTTTATTAAATATCATCTCCACCAAACAGGACAAGCTTGCATCTGTTATAGTTTTGGAGAAAAATGTGTTCATTTCATGTATGCGCGAAATGCCTTAAAAATGGCTTTAAAATGGATTTGGAGCATGGAGACGATTATCTCGGGATTGCAAGATAACCAAACAAAACTTTTAGTGGATTTCTACTTATTTTATTAAATATCATCTCCACCAAACAGGACAAGCTTGCATGTGTTATAGTTTTGGAGAAAAATGTGTTCATTTCATGTATGCGCAAAATGCCTTTGAAATGGCTTTAAAACGGATTTGGAGCATGGAGACGATTATCTCGGGATTGCAAGATAACCAAACAAAACTTTTAGTGGATTTCTACTTATTTTATTAAATATCATCTCCACCAAACAGGACAAGCTTGCATCTGTTATAGTTTTGGAGAAAAATGTGTTCATTTCATGTATGCGCGAAATGCCTTAAAAATGGCTTTAAAATGGATTTGGAGCATGGAGACGATTATCTCGGGATTGCAAGATAACCAAACAAAACTTTTAGTGGATTTCTACTTATTTTATTAAATATCATCTCCACCAAACAGGACAAGCTTGCATCTGTTATAGTTTTGGAGAAAAATGTGTTCATTTCATGTATGCGCGAAATGCCTTAAAAATGCCTTTAAAATGGATTTGGAGCATGGAGACGATTATCTCGGGATTGCAAGATAACCAAACAAAACTTTTAGTGGATTTCTACTTATTTTATTAAATATCATCTCCACCAAACAGGACAAGCTTGCATCTGTTATAGTTTTGGAGAAAAATGTGTTCATTTCATGTATGCGCGAAATGCCTTAAAAATGGCTTTAAAATGGTTTTGGAGCATGGAGACGATTATCTCGGGATTGCAAGATAACCAAACAAAACTTTTAGTGGATTTCTACTTATTTTATTAAATATCATCTCCACCAAACAGGACAAGCTTGCATGTGTTATAGTTTTGGAGAAAAATGTGTTCATTTCATGTATGCGCAAAATGCCTTTGAAATGGCTTTAAAATGGATTTGGAGCATGGAGACGATTATCTCAGGATGGCAATATAAACAAACGAAACTTTTAGTAGATTTCTACTTATTTTATTAAATATTATCTCCACCAAACAGGACAAGCTTGCATCTGTTATAGTTTTGGAGAAAAATGTGTTCATTTCATGTATGCGCGAAATGCCTTAAAAATGGCTTTAAAATGGATTTGGAGCATGGAGACGATTATCTCGGGATTGCAAGATAACCAAACAAAACTTTTAGTGGATTTCTACTTATTTTATTAAATATCATCTCCACCAAACAGGACAAGCTTGCATCTGTTATAGTTTTGGAGAAAAATGTGTTCATTTCATGTATGCGCGAAATGCCTTAAAAATGGCTTTAAAATGGATTTGGAGCATGGAGACGATTATCTCGGGATTGCAAGATAACCAAACAAAACTTTTAGTGGATTTCTACTTATTTTATTAAATATCATCTCCACCAAACAGGACAAGCTTGCATCTGTTATAGTTTTGGAGAAAAATGTGTTCATTTCATGTATGCGCGAAATGCCTTAAAAATGGCTTTAAAATGGATTTGGAGCATGGAGACGATTATCTCGGGATTGCAAGATAACCAAACAAAACTTTTAGTGGATTTCTACTTATTTTATTAAATATCATCTCCACCAAACAGGACAAGCTTGCATGTGTTATAGTTTTGGAGAAAAATGTGTTCATTTCATGTATGCGCAAAATGCCTTTGAAATGGCTTTAAAATGGATTTGGAGCATGGAGACGATTATCTCAGGATGGCAATATAAACAAACGAAACTTTTAGTAGATTTCTACTTATTTTATTAAATATTATCTGCACCAAACAGGACAAGCTTGCATCTGTTATAGTTTTGGAGAAAAATGTGTTCATTTCATGTATGCGCGAAATGCCTTAAAAATGGCTTTAAAATGGATTTGGAGCATGGAGACGATTATCTCGGGATTGCAAGATAACCAAACAAAACTTTTAGTGGATTTCTACTTATTTTATTAAATATCATCTCCACCAAACAGGACAAGCTTGCATCTGTTATAGTTTTGGAGAAAAATGTGTTCATTTCATGTATGCGCGAAATGCCTTAAAAATGGCTTTAAAATGGATTTGGAGCATGGAGACGATTATCTCGGGATTGCAAGATAACCAAACAAAACTTTTAGTGGATTTCTACTTATTTTATTAAATATCATCTCCACCAAACAGGACAAGCTTGCATCTGTTATAGTTTTGGAGAAAAATGTGTTCATTTCATGTATGCGCGAAATGCCTTAAAAATAGTTTTAAAATGGATTTGGAGCATGGAGACGATTATCTCGGGATTGCAAGATAACCAAACAAAACTTTTAGTGGATTTCTACTTATTTTATTAAATATCATCTCCACCAAACAGGACAAGCTTGCATGTGTTATAGTTTTGGAGAAAAATGTGTTCATTTCATGTATGCGCAAAATGCCTTTGAAATGGCTTTAAAATGGATTTGGAGCATGGAGACGATTATCTCAGGATGGCAATATAAACAAACGAAACTTTTAGTAGATTTCTACTTATTTTATTAAATATTATCTCCACCAAACAGGACAAGCTTGCATCTGTTATAGTTTTGGAGAAAAATGTGTTCATTTCATGTATGCGCGAAATGCCTTAAAAATGGCTTTAAAATGGATTTGGAGCATGGAGACGATTATCTCGGGATTGCAAGATAACCAAACAAAACTTTTAGTGGATTTCTACTTATTTTATTAAATATCATCTCCACCAAACAGGACAAGCTTGCATCTGTTATAGTTTTGGAGAAAAATGTGTTCATTTCATGTATGCGCGAAATGCCTTAAAAATGGCTTTAAAATGGATTTGGAGCATGGAGACGATTATCTCGGGATTGCAAGATAACCAAACAAAACTTTTAGTGGATTTCTACTTATTTTATTAAATATCTCCACCAAACAGGACAAGCTTGCATGTGTTATAGTTTTGGAGAAATATGTGTTCATTTCATGTATGCGCAAAATGCCTTTGAAATGGCTTTAAAATGGATTTGGAGCATGGAGACGATTATCTCAGGATGGCAATATAAACAAACGAAACTCTTAGTAGATTTCTACTTATTTTATTAAATATTATCTCCACCAAACAGGACAAGCTTGCATCTGTTATAGTTTTGGAGAAAAATGTGTTCATTTCATGTATGCGCGAAATGCCTTAAAAATGGCTTTAAAATGGATTTGGAGCATGGAGACGATTATCTCGGGATTGCAAGATAACCAAACAAAACTTTTAGTGGATTTCTACTTATTTTATTACATATCATCTCCACCAAACAGGACAAGCTTGCATCTGTTATAGTTTTGGAGAAAAAAGTGTTCATTTCATGTATGCGCGAAATGCCTTAAAAATGGCTTTAAAATGGATTTGGAGCATGGAGACGATTATCTCGGGATTGCAAGATAACCAAACAAAACTTTTAGTGGATTTCTACTTATTTTATTAAATATCATCTCCACCAAACAGGACAAGCTTGCATCTGTTATAGTTTTGGAGAAAAATGTGTTCATTTCATGTATGCGCGAAGTGCCTTAAAAATGGCTTTAAAATGGATTTGGAGCATGGAGACGATTATCTCGGGATTGCAAGATAACCAAACAAAACTTTTAGTGGATTTCTACTTATTTTATTAAATATCATCTCCACCAAACAGGACAAGCTTGCATCTGTTATATTTTGGAGAAAAATGTGTTCATTTCATGTATGCGCGAAATGCCTTAAAAATGGCTTTAAAATGGATTTGGAGCATGGAGACGATTATCTCGGGATTGCAATATAACCAAACAAAACTTTTAGTGGATTTCTACTTATTTTATTAAATATCATCTCCACCAAACAGGACAAGCTTGCATCTGTTATAGTTTTGGAGAAAAATGTGTTCATTTCATGTATGCGCGAAATGCCTTAAAAATGGCTTTAAAATGGATTTGGAGCATGGAGACGATTATCTCGGGATTGCAAGATAACCAAACAAAACTTTTAGTGGATTTCTACTTATTTTATTAAATATCATCTCCACCAAACAGGACAAGCTTGCATCTGTTATAGTTTTGGAGAAAAATGTGTTCATTTCATGTATGCGCGAAATGCCTTAAAAATGGCTTTAAAATGGATTTGGAGCATGGAGACGATTATCTCGGGATTGCAAGATAACCAAACAAAACTTTTAGTGGATTTCTACTTATTTTATTAAATATCATCTCCACCAAACAGGACAAGCTTGCATGTGTTATAGTTTTGGAGAAAAATGTGTTCATTTCATGTATGCGCAAAATGCCTTTGAAATGGCTTTAAAATGGATTTGGAGCATGGAGACGATTATCTCGGGATTGCAAGATAACCAAACAAAACTTTTAGTGGATTTCTACTTATTTTATTAAATATCATCTCCACCAAACAGGACAAGCTTGCATCTGTTATAGTTTTGGAGAAAAATGTGTTCATTTCATGTATGCGCGAAATGCCTTAAAAATGGCTTTAAAATGGATTTGGAGCATGGAGACGATTATCTCGGGATTGCAAGATAACCAAACAAAACTTTTAGTGGATTTCTACTTATTTTATTAAATATCATCTCCACCAAACAGGACAAGCTTGCATCTGTTATAGTTTTGGAGAAAAATGTGTTCATTTCATGTATGCGCGAAATGCCTTAAAAATGGCTTTAAAATGGATTTGGAGCATGGAGACGATTATCTCGGGATTGCAAGATAACCAAACAAAACTTTTAGTGGATTTCTACTTATTTTATTAAATATCATCTCCACCAAACAGGACAAGCTTGCATCTGTTATAGTTTTGGAGAAAAATGTGTTCATTTCATGTATGCGCGAAATGCCTTAAAAATGGCTTTAAAATGGATTTGGAGCATGGAGACGATTATCTCGGGATTGCAAGATAACCAAACAAAACTTTTAGTGGATTTCTACTTATTTTATTAAATATCATCTCCACCAAACAGGACAAGCTTGCATGTGTTATAGTTTTGGAGAAAAATGTGTTCATTTCATGTATGCGCAAAATGCCTTTGAAATGGCTTTAAAATGGATTTGGAGCATGGAGACGATTATCTCAGGATGGCAATATAAACAAACGAAACTTTTAGTAGATTTCTACTTATTTTATTAAATATTATCTCCACCAAACAGGACAAGCTTGCATCTGTTATAGTTTTGGAGAAAAATGTGTTCATTTCATGTATGCGCGAAATGCCTTAAAAATGGCTTTAAAATGGATTTGGAGCATGGAGACGATTATCTCGGGATTGCAAGATAACCAAACAAAACTTTTAGTGGATTTCTACTTATTTTATTAAATATCATCTCCACCAAACAGGACAAGCTTGCATCTGTTATAGTTTTGGAGAAAAATGTGTTCATTTCATGTATGCGCGAAATGCCTTAAAAATGGCTTTAAAATGGATTTGGAGCATGGAGACGATTATCTCGGGATTGCAAGATAACCAAACAAAACTTTTAGTGGATTTCTACTTATTTTATTAAATATCATCTCCACCAAACAGGACAAGCTTGCATCTGTTATAGTTTTGGAGAAAAATGTGTTCATTTCATGTATGCGCGAAATGCCTTAAAAATGGCTTTAAAATGGATTTGGAGCATGGAGACGATTATCTCGGGATTGCAAGATAACCAAACAAAACTTTTAGTGGATTTCTACTTATTTTATTAAATATCATCTCCACCAAACAGGACAAGCTTGCATGTGTTATAGTTTTGGAGAAAAATGTGTTCATTTCATGTATGCGCAAAATGCCTTTGAAATGGCTTTAAAATGGATTTGGAGCATGGAGACGATTATCTCAGGATGGCAATATAAACAAACGAAACTTTTAGTAGATTTCTACTTATTTTATTAAATATTATCTCCACCAAACAGGACAAGCTTGCATCTGTTATAGTTTTGGAGAAAAATGTGTTCATTTCATGTATGCGCGAAATGCCTTAAAAATGGCTTTAAAATGGATTTGGAGCATGGAGACGATTATCTCGGGATTGCAAGATAACCAAACAAAACTTTTAGTGGATTTCTACTTATTTTATTAAATATCATCTCCACCAAACAGGACAAGCTTGCATCTGTTATAGTTTTGGAGAAAAATGTGTTCATTTCATGTATGCGCGAAATGCCTTAAAAATGGCTTTAAAATGGATTTGGAGCATGGAGACGATTATCTCGGGATTGCAAGATAACCAAACAAAACTTTTAGTGGATTTCTACTTATTTTATTAAATATCATCTCCACCAAACAGGACAAGCTTGCATCTGTTATAGTTTTGGAGAAAAATGTGTTCATTTCATGTATGCGCGAAATGCCTTAAAAATGGCTTTAAAATGGATTTGGAGCATGGAGACGATTATCTCGGGATTGCAAGATAACCAAACAAAACTTTTAGTGGATTTCTACTTATTTTATTAAATATCATCTCCACCAAACAGGACAAGCTTGCATCTGTTATAGTTTTGGAGAAAAATGTGTTCATTTCATGTATGCGCGAAATGCCTTAAAAATGGCTTTAAAATGGATTTGGAGCATGGAGACGATTATCTCGGGATTGCAATATAACCAAACAAAACTTTTAGTGGATTTCTACTTATTTTATTAAATATCATCTCCACCAAACAGGACAAGCTTGCATCTGTTATAGTTTTGGAGAAAAATGTGTTCATTTCATGTATGCGCGAAATGCCTTAAAAATGGCTTTAAAATGGATTTGGAGCATGGAGACGATTATCTCGGGATTGCAAGATAACCAAACAAAACTTTTAGTGGATTTCTACTTATTTTATTAAATATCATCTCCACCAAACAGGACAAGCTTGCATCTGTTATAGTTTTGGAGAAAAATGTGTTCATTTCATGTATGCGCGAAATGCCTTAAAAATGGCTTTAAAATGGATTTGGAGCATGGAGACGATTATCTCGGGATTGCAAGATAACCAAACAAAACTTTTAGTGGATTTCTACTTATTTTATTAAATATCATCTCCACCAAACAGGACAAGCTTGCATCTGTTATAGTTTTGGAGAAAAATGTGTTCATTTCATGTATGCGCGAAATGCCTTAAAAATGGCTTTAAAATGGATTTGGAGCATGGAGACGATTATCTCGGGATTGCAAGATAACCAAACAAAACTTTTAGTGGATTTCTACTTATTTTATTAAATATCATCTCCACCAAACAGGACAAGCTTGCATGTGTTATAGTTTTGGAGAAAAATGTGTTCATTTCATGTATGCGCAAAATGCCTTTGAAATGGCTTTAAAATGGATTTGGAGCATGGAGACGATTATCTCGGGATTGCAAGATAACCAAACAAAACTTTTAGTGGATTTCTACTTATTTTATTAAATAACATCTCCACCAAACAGGACAAGCTTGCATCTGTTATAGTTTTGGAGAAAAATGTGTTCATTTCATGTATGCGCGAAATGCATTAAAAATGACTATAAAATGGATTTGGAGCATGGAGACGATTATCTCGGGATTGCAAGATAACCAAACAATACTTTTAGTGGATTTCTACTTATTTTATTAAATATCATCTCCACCAAACAAGACAAGCTTGCATCTGTTATAGTTTTGGAGAAAAATGTGTTCATTTCATGTATGCGCGAAATGCCTTAAAAATGGCTTTAAAATGGATTTGGAGCATGGAGACGATTATCTCGGGATTGCAAGATAACCAAACAAAACTTTTAGTGGATTTCTACTTATTTTATTAAATATCATCTCCACCAAACAGGACAAGCTTGCATCTGTTATAATTTGGAGAAAAATGTGTTCATTTCATGTATGCGCGAAATGCCTTAAAAATGGCTTTAAAATGGATTTGGAGCATGGAGACGATTATCTCGGGATTGCAAGATAACCAAACAAAACTTTTAGTGGATTTCTACTTATTTTATTAAATATCATCTCCACCAAACAGGACAAGCTTGCATGTGTTATAGTTTTGGAGAAAAATGTGTTCATTTCATGTATGCGCAAAATGCCTTTGAAATGGCTTTAAAATGGATTTGGAGCATGGAGACGATTATCTCAGGATGGCAATATAAACAAACGAAACTTTTAGTAGATTTCTACTTATTTTATTAAATATTATCTCCACCAAACAGGACAAGCTTGCATCTGTTATAGTTTTGGAGAAAAATGTGTTCATTTCATGTATGCGCGAAATGCCTTAAAAATGGCTTTAAAATGGATTTGGAGCATGGAGACGATTATCTCGGGATTGCAAGATAACCAAACAAAACTTTTAGTGGATTTCTACTTATTTTATTAAATATCATCTCCACCAAACAGGACAAGCTTGCATCTGTTATAGTTTTGGAGAAAAATGTGTTCATTTCATGTATGCGCGAAATGCCTTAAAAATGGCTTTAAAATGGATTTGGAGCATGGAGACGATTATCTCGGGATTGCAAGATAACCAAACAAAACTTTTAGTGGATTTCTACTTATTTTATTAAATATCATCTCCACCAAACAGGACAAGCTTGCATGTGTTATAGTTTTGGAGAAAAATGTGTTCATTTCATGTATGCGCAAAATGCCTTTGAAATGGCTTTAAAATGGATTTGGAGCATGGAGACGATTATCTCGGGATTGCAAGATAACCAAACAAAATTTTTAGTGGATTTCTACTTATTTTATTAAATATCATCTCCACCAAACAGGACAAGCTTGCATCTGTTATAGTTTTGGAGAAAAATGTGTTCATTTCATGTATGCGCGAAATGCCTTAAAAATGACTATAAAATGGATTTGGAGCATGGAGACGATTATCTCGGGATTGCAAGATAACCAAACAAAACTTTTAGTGGATTTCTACTTATTTTATTAAATATCATCTCCACCAAACAGGACAAGCTTGCATCTGTTATAGTTTTGGAGAAAAATGTGTTCATTTCATGTATGCGCGAAATGCCTTAAAAATGGCTTTAAAATGGATTTGGAGCATGGAGACGATTATCTGGGGATTGCAAGATAACCAAACAAAACTTTTAGTGGATTTCTACTTATTTTATTAAATATCATCTCCACCAAACAGGACAAGCTTGCATCTGTTATAGTTTTGGAGAAAAATGTGTTCATTTCATGTATGCGCGAAATGCCTTAAAAATGGCTTTAAAATGGATTTGGAGCATGGAGACGATTATCTCGGGATTGCAAGATAACCAAACAAAACTTTTAGTGGATTTCTACTTATTTTATTAAATATCATCTCCACCAAACAGGACAAGCTTGCATGTGTTATAGTTTTGGAGAAAAATGTGTTCATTTCATGTATGCGCGAAATGCCTTAAAAATGGCTTTAAAATGGATTTGGAGCATGGAGACGATTATCTCGGGATTGCAAGATAACCAAACAAAACTTTTAGTGGATTTCTACTTATTTTATTAAATATCATCTCCACCAAACAGGACAAGCTTGCATCTGTTATAGTTTTGGAGAAAAATGTGTTCATTTCATGTATGCGCGAAATGCCTTAAAAATGGCTTTAAAATGGATTTGGAGCATGGAGACGATTATCTCGGGATTGCAAGATAACCAAACAAAACTTTTAGTGGATTTCTACTTATTTTATTAAATATCATCTCCACCAAACAGGACAAGCTTGCATCTGTTATAGTTTTGGAGAAAAATGTGTTCATTTCATGTATGCGCGAAATGCCTTAAAAATGACTATAAAATGGATTTGGAGCATGGAGACGATTATCTCGGGATTGCAAGATAACCAAACAAAACTTTTAGTGGATTTCTACTTATTTTATTAAATATCATCTCCACCAAACAGGACAAGCTTGCATCTGTTATAGTTTTGGAGAAAAATGTGTTCATTTCATGTATGCGCGAAATGCCTTAAAAATGGCTTTAAAATGGATTTGGAGCATGGAGACGATTATCTCGGGATTGCAAGATAACCAAACAAAACTTTTAGTGGATTTCTACTTATTTTATTAAATATCATCTCCACCAAACAGGACAAGCTTGCATGTGTTATAGTTTTGGAGAAAAATGTGTTCATTTCATGTATGCGCAAAATGCCTTTGAAATGGCTTTAAAATGGATTTGGAGCATGGAGACGATTATCTCGGGATTGCAAGATAACCAAACAAAATTTTTAGTGGATTTCTACTTATTTTATTAAATATCATCTCCACCAAACAGGACAAGCTTGCATCTGTTATAGTTTTGGAGAAAAATGTGTTCATTTCATGTATGCGCGAAATGCCTTAAAAATGACTATAAAATGGATTTGGAGCATGGAGACGATTATCTCGGGATTGCAAGATAACCAAACAAAACTTTTAGTGGATTTCTACTTATTTTATTAAATATCATCTCCACCAAACAGGACAAGCTTGCATCTGTTATAGTTTTGGAGAAAAATGTGTTCATTTCATGTATGCGCGAAATGCCTTAAAAATGGCTTTAAAATGGATTTGGAGCATGGAGACGATTATCTCGGGATTGCAAGATAACCAAACAAAACTTTTAGTGGATTTCTACTTATTTTATTAAATATCATCTCCACCAAACAGGACAAGCTTGCATGTGTTATAGTTTTGGAGAAAAATGTGTTCATTTCATGTATGCGCAAAATGCCTTTGAAATGGCTTTAAAATGGATTTGGAGCATGGAGACGATTATCTCGGGATTGCAAGATAACCAAACAAAATTTTTAGTGGATTTCTACTTATTTTATTAAATATCATCTCCACCAAACAGGACAAGCTTGCATCTGTTATAGTTTTGGAGAAAAATGTGTTCATTTCATGTATGCGCGAAATGCCTTAAAAATGACTATAAAATGGATTTGGAGCATGGAGACGATTATCTCGGGATTGCAAGATAACCAAACAAAACTTTTAGTGGATTTCTACTTATTTTATTAAATATCATCTCCACCAAACAGGACAAGCTTGCATCTGTTATAGTTTTGGAGAAAAATGTGTTCATTTCATGTATGCGCGAAATGCCTTAAAAATGGCTTTAAAATGGATTTGGAGCATGGAGACGATTATCTGGGGATTGCAAGATAACCAAACAAAACTTTTAGTGGATTTCTACTTATTTTATTAAATATCATCTCCACCAAACAGGACAAGCTTGCATCTGTTATAGTTTTGGAGAAAAATGTGTTCATTTCATGTATGCGCGAAATGCCTTAAAAATGGCTTTAAAATGGATTTGGAGCATGGAGACGATTATCTCGGGATTGCAAGATAACCAAACAAAACTTTTAGTGGATTTCTACTTATTTTATTAAATATCATCTCCACCAAACAGGACAAGCTTGCATGTGTTATAGTTTTGGAGAAAAATGTGTTCATTTCATGTATGCGCGAAATGCCTTAAAAATGGCTTTAAAATGGATTTGGAGCATGGAGACGATTATCTCGGGATTGCAAGATAACCAAACAAAACTTTTAGTGGATTTCTACTTATTTTATTAAATATCATCTCCACCAAACAGGACAAGCTTGCATCTGTTATAGTTTTGGAGAAAAATGTGTTCATTTCATGTATGCGCGAAATGCCTTAAAAATGGCTTTAAAATGGATTTGGAGCATGGAGACGATTATCTCGGGATTGCAAGATAACCAAACAAAACTTTTAGTGGATTTCTACTTATTTTATTAAATATCATCTCCACCAAACAGGACAAGCTTGCATCTGTTATAGTTTTGGAGAAAAATGTGTTCATTTCATGTATGCGCGAAATGCCTTAAAAATGACTATAAAATGGATTTGGAGCATGGAGACGATTATCTCGGGATTGCAAGATAACCAAACAAAACTTTTAGTGGATTTCTACTTATTTTATTAAATATCATCTCCACCAAACAGGACAAGCTTGCATCTGTTATAGTTTTGGAGAAAAATGTGTTCATTTCATGTATGCGCGAAATGCCTTAAAAATGGCTTTAAAATGGATTTGGAGCATGGAGACGATTATCTCGGGATTGCAAGATAACCAAACAAAACTTTTAGTGGATTTCTACTTATTTTATTAAATATCATCTCCACCAAACAGGACAAGCTTGCATGTGTTATAGTTTTGGAGAAAAATGTGTTCATTTCATGTATGCGCAAAATGCCTTTGAAATGGCTTTAAAATGGATTTGGAGCATGGAGACGATTATCTCGGGATTGCAAGATAACCAAACAAAATTTTTAGTGGATTTCTACTTATTTTATTAAATATCATCTCCACCAAACAGGACAAGCTTGCATCTGTTATAGTTTTGGAGAAAAATGTGTTCATTTCATGTATGCGCGAAATGCCTTAAAAATGACTATAAAATGGATTTGGAGCATGGAGACGATTATCTCGGGATTGCAAGATAACCAAACAAAACTTTTAGTGGATTTCTACTTATTTTATTAAATATCATCTCCACCAAACAGGACAAGCTTGCATCTGTTATAGTTTTGGAGAAAAATGTGTTCATTTCATGTATGCGCGAAATGCCTTAAAAATGGCTTTAAAATGGATTTGGAGCATGGAGACGATTATCTCGGGATTGCAAGATAACCAAACAAAACTTTTAGTGGATTTCTACTTATTTTATTAAATATCATCTCCACCAAACAGGACAAGCTTGCATGTGTTATAGTTTTGGAGAAAAATGTGTTCATTTCATGTATGCGCAAAATGCCTTTGAAATGGCTTTAAAATGGATTTGGAGCATGGAGACGATTATCTCGGGATTGCAAGATAACCAAACAAAATTTTTAGTGGATTTCTACTTATTTTATTAAATATCATCTCCACCAAACAGGACAAGCTTGCATCTGTTATAGTTTTGGAGAAAAATGTGTTCATTTCATGTATGCGCGAAATGCCTTAAAAATGACTATAAAATGGATTTGGAGCATGGAGACGATTATCTCGGGATTGCAAGATAACCAAACAAAACTTTTAGTGGATTTCTACTTATTTTATTAAATATCATCTCCACCAAACAGGACAAGCTTGCATCTGTTATAGTTTTGGAGAAAAATGTGTTCATTTCATGTATGCGCGAAATGCCTTAAAAATGGCTTTAAAATGGATTTGGAGCATGGAGACGATTATCTCGGGATTGCAAGATAACCAAACAAAACTTTTAGTGGATTTCTACTTATTTTATTAAATATCATCTCCACCAAACAGGACAAGCTTGCATCTGTTATAGTTTTGGAGAAAAATGTGTTCATTTCATGTATGCGCGAAATGCCTTAAAAATGGCTTTAAAATGGATTTGGAGCATGGAGACGATTATCTCGGGATTGCAAGATAACCAAACAAAACTTTTAGTGGATTTCTACTTATTTTATTAAATATCATCTCCACCAAACAGGACAAGCTTGCATGTGTTATAGTTTTGGAGAAAAATGTGTTCATTTCATGTATGCGCGAAATGCCTTAAAAATGGCTTTAAAATGGATTTGGAGCATGGAGACGATTATCTCGGGATTGCAAGATAACCAAACAAAACTTTTAGTGGATTTCTACTTATTTTATTAAATATCATCTCCACCAAACAGGACAAGCTTGCATCTGTTATAGTTTTGGAGAAAAATGTGTTCATTTCATGTATGCGCAAAATGCCTTTGAAATGGCTTTAAAATGGATTTGGAGCATGGAGACGATTATCTCAGGATGGCAATATAAACAAACGAAACTTTTAGTAGATTTCTACTTATTTTATTAAATATCATCTCCACCAAACAGGACAAGCTTGCATCTGTTATAGTTTTGGAGAAAAATGTGTTCATTTCATGTATGCGCGAAATGCCTTAAAAATGGCTTTAAAATGGATTTGGAGCATGGAGACGATTATCTCGGGATTGCAAGATAACCAAACAAAACTTTTAGTGGATTTCTACTTATTTTATTAAATATCATCTCCACCAAACAGGACAAGCTTGCATCTGTTATAGTTTTGGAGAAAAATGTGTTCATTTCATGTATGCGCGAAATGCCTTAAAAATGGCTTTAAAATGGATTTGGAGCATGGAGACGATTATCTCGGGATTGCAAGATAACCAAACAAAACTTTTAGTGGATTTCTACTTATTTTATTAAATATCATCTCCACCAAACAGGACAAGCTTGCATGTGTTATAGTTTTGGAGAAAAATGTGTTCATTTCATGTATGCGCGAAATGCCTTAAAAATGGCTTTAAAATGGATTTGGAGCATGGAGACGATTATCTCGGGATTGCAAGATAACCAAACAAAACTTTTAGTGGATTTCTACTTATTTTATTAAATATCATCTCCACCAAACAGGACAAGCTTGCATCTGTTATAGTTTTGGAGAAAAATGTGTTCATTTCATGTATGCGCAAAATGCCTTTGAAATGGCTTTAAAATGGATTTGGAGCATGGAGACGATTATCTCAGGATGGCAATATAAACAAACGAAACTTTTAGTAGATTTCTACTTATTTTATTAAATATTATCTCCACCAAACAGGACAAGCTTGCATCTGTTATAGTTTTGGAGAAAAATGTGTTCATTTCATGTATGCGCGAAATGCCTTAAAAATGGCTTTAAAATGGATTTGGAGCATGGAGACGATTTTCTCGGGATTGCAAGATAACCAAACAAAACTTTTAGTGGATTTCTACTTATTTTATTAAATATCATCTCCACCAAACAGGACAAGCTTGCATCTGTTATAGTTTTGGAGAAAAATGTGTTCATTTCATGTATGCGCGAAATGCCTTAAAAATGGCTTTAAAATGGATATGGAGCATGGAGACGATTATCTCGGGATTGCAAGATAACCAAACAAAACTTTTAGTGGATTTCTACTTATTTTATTAAATATCATCTCCACCAAACAGGACAAGCTTGCATGTGTTATAGTTTTGGAGAAAAATGTGTTCATTTCATGTATGCGCAAAATGCCTTTGAAATGGCTTTAAAATGGATTTGGAGCATGGAGACGATTATCTCAGGATGGCAATATAAACAAACGAAACTTTTAGTAGATTTCTACTTATTTTATTAAATATTATCTCCACCAAACAGGACAAGCTTGCATCTGTTATAGTTTTGGAGAAAAATGTGTTCATTTCATGTATGCGCGAAATGCCTTAAAAATGGCTTTAAAATGGATTTGGAGCATGGAGACGATTATCTCGGGATTGCAAGATAACCAAACAAAACTTTTAGTGGATTTCTACTTATTTTATTAAATATCATCTCCACCAAACAGGACAAGCTTGCATCTGTTATAGTTTTGGAGAAAAATGTGTTCATTTCATGTATGCGCAAAATGCCTTTGAAATGGCTTTAAAATGGATTTGGAGCATGGAGACGATTATCTCAGGATGGCAATATAAACAAACGAAACTTTTAGTAGATTTCTACTTATTTTATTAAATATTATCTCCACCAAACAGGACAAGCTTGCATCTGTTATAGTTTTGGAGAAAAATGTGTTCATTTCATGTATGCGCGAAATGCCTTAAAAATGGCTTTAAAATGGATTTGGAGCATGGAGACGATTATCTCGGGATTGCAAGATAACCAAACAAAACTTTTAGTGGATTTCTACTTATTTTATTAAATATCATCTCCACCAAACAGGACAAGCTTGCATGTGTTATAGTTTTGGAGAAAAATGTGTTCATTTCATGTATGCGCAAAATGCCTTTGAAATGGCTTTAAAATGGATTTGGAGCATGGAGACGATTATCTCGGGATTGCAAGATAACCAAACAAAACTTTTAGTGGATCTCTACTTATTTTATTAAATATCATCTCCACCAAACAGGACAAGCTTGCATCTGTTATAGTTTTGGAGAAAAATGTGTTCATTTCATGTATGCGCGAAATGCCTTAAAAATGGCTTTAAAATGGATTTGGAGCATGGAGACGATTATCTCGGGATTGCAAGATAACCAAACAAAACTTTTAGTGGATTTCTACTTATTTTATTAAATATCATCTCCACCAAACAGGACAAGCTTGCATCTGTTATAGTTTTGGAGAAAAATGTGTTCATTTCATGTATGCGCGAAATGCCTTAAAAATGGCTTTAAAATGGATTTGGAGCATGGAGACGATTATCTCGGGATTGCAAGATAACCAAACAAAACTTTTAGTGGATTTCTACTTATTTTATTAAATATCATCTCCACCAAACAGGACAAGCTTGCATCTGTTATAGTTTTGGAGAAAAATGTGTTAATTTCATGTATGCGCGAAATGCCTTAAAAATGGCTTTAAAATGGATTTGGAGCATGGAGACGATTATCTCGGGATTGCAAGATAACCAAACAAAACTTTTAGTGGATTTCTACTTATTTTATTAAATATCATCTCCACCAAACAGGACAAGCTTGCATGTGTTATAGTTTTGGAGAAAAATGTGTTCATTTCATGTATGCGCAAAATGCCTTTGAAATGGCTTTAAAATGGATTTGGAGCATGGAGACGATTATCTCAGGATGGCAATATAAACAAACGAAACTTTTAGTAGATTTCTACTTATTTTATTAAATATTATCTCCACCAAACAGGACAAGCTTGCATCTGTTATAGTTTTGGAGAAAAATGTGTTCATTTCATGTATGCGCGAAATGCCTTAAAAATGGCTTTAAAATGGATTTGGAGCATGGAGACGATTATCTCGGGATTGCAAGATAACCAAACAAAACTTTTAGTGGATTTCTACTTATTTTATTAAATATCATCTCCACCAAACAGGACAAGCTTGCATCTGTTATAGTTTTGGAGAAAAATGTGTTCATTTCATGTATGCGCGAAATGCCTTAAAAATGGCTTTAAAATGGATATGGAGCATGGAGACGATTATCTCGGGATTGCAAGATAACCAAACAAAACTTTTAGTGGATTTCTACTTATTTTATTAAATATCATCTCCACCAAACAGGACAAGCTTGCATGTGTTATAGTTTTGGAGAAAAATGTGTTCATTTCATGTATGCGCAAAATGCCTTTGAAATGGCTTTAAAATGGATTTGGAGCATGGAGACGATTATCTCAGGATGGCAATATAAACAAACGAAACTTTTAGTAGATTTCTACTTATTTTATTAAATATTATCTCCACCAAACAGGACAAGCTTGCATCTGTTATAGTTTTGGAGAAAATTGTGTTCATTTCATGTATGCGCGAAATGCCTTAAAAATGGCTTTAAAATGGATTTGGAGCATGGAGTCGATTATCTCGGGATTGCAAGATAACCAAACAAAACTTTTAGTGGATTTCTACTTATTTTATTAAATATCATCTCC